>NC_133107.1:18461621-18624121 GCF_022965805.1 Primulina eburnea
GCTACGCTTTAATAATCACAATGCAAAACAGTAGAATAATCAAGAATAAATCAACTTCGACAATGGAATTAACCAAATCAAAGTTCGGGGTAGGATCCCCTTAAATCCCAACAAATATGTAAGGTTTAGCTACTAGAATTCATGGTAGAAATAAAGACAACAACGTTTAAAAGATAAAAAATATATTAGAAATACTAGAGTTGACAAAAAACGCGAAGAACGATGGTCGGAAATCTTCGAATCTTCAACTCCAAGCGCAAAATCCTCTTCAAGGCTTGTGGTGGCAGCTGAATGAAGTCTGATTTTCGTCCCTAGGTTTTTTCTTTAGCTATCCACCTTCCAAATTGAATAAAATCAAAATATGAAACTTTTTTATTATGATTCGCGCAAGGGCGATCAAGTTTCCCCGCCCCAGCATGCGATCTACTGTACTATTGGTGTCTTCCGCAGCCTCTCGCGCTGGGTGGTCAAGTTTGGGAGGTCTTCTGTTCTTTTTCGATATTGTTATTACCAGATTGGGAATGGACCGAGATAGAGTCGGGACTTCTTTTTCTTCTTCTGAGCGAGAAGATAAAGGTATAAATTAATGTTGAGTTGGGATCGCACAACTCGAGTGAGGTTTGACTCGAGTTTCCCTAAATCACATACTTTACCTTATTGCATTGATATTTGCATTAAGTTGATTGATGTACTTGTTCTCTTGATATTAGATGACAGGTATTAGACGAGTTATCTTGTGACAGAAGTGTCGGATAGTGGTGGTATCGCCACGGCACATTGCACGATGTCTCAAGATAGGATATTGGCGATAGAGCTACAGTCCTTGACGGTTAGGTCAGGACACTGGATGATTGGTTATATCGAGTAATGAAATCTATTACGGAATTCGATATAGGAACACCATATTTGGTTATATCGAGTAAAGGGTATTGGAATTCTTCTATTACGGAATTCGATATAGGAATACCAGGGCACTGGTTATATCGAGTAATAGAGATTATGGTTCCATCCTTTACGGAATTCGATATAGGAATACCACATCTGGAAACCGGGATCCCTAGACTAGGATTGAGTCTAGTCTAAAACGTAGAGTCACGAGCTTGAGTGACAGTTCTATTGATTAATATTGATTAATGTTGATTATGTTCCTGAATATGGTTCATGTCCTTTTATGTCCCTGATATTGGTACATATTTAAAATAGAAATTATTCTTGAGATTGATGATGTTCCTGATATTGGTACATGTTTAGAATAGGAATTATTCTTGATACTGATTTATGTTCCTGATATTGGTACATGCCTAGAATAGGATTTATTCTAGATATTGAATTATGTTCCTGACTAGGGTACATGTTTAGAATATGATTTATTCTTGTTATTGATTTATATCATGATGTTGATATAGGATATGATTTTTGTTATATGCTCTTATATGATTTATATGATTGCATGTATACATGATTTATACTGGGATATTTATATCTCACCGGAGTTATCCGGCTGTTGTCTTGTTTGTATGTGTGCATGGCAACAGGGGATAGAACCAGGGTCAAGAAGAGAACGAGGCTGGACTAGATAGCGTGGAGATCCGGGCTTCAGAAGCAACTTAGGATGCAGCACTGATATGTAGTTGAACCTAGTTGGATCATTGTAGATAACATCAGAGTTGTATGTTCATGGTTAATATGTAATTTGATTTTAATTACATTACGTTTCCGCTTTGCATTAGAAAAAAAATTTTTTAGACCCTGTTTATTATGAATGATTAAATATTCCTAAAGACGATTAAGGAATGAATTAACGTCCGGGTCCCCACAGAAACCATATAATTTTTAGTGACGAAAAATTCATAGAAGCTACATTTTGTAACTTTGGACTTTCAAATTTGATTTTAAAAAAAAAATATTATATAAACATAATTTTTTTTGTATATATATATATATATATATATATATATATGTATATTTAAATTCGTCAAATTTCATTGGTTATTTATTATATTAATTTTGATTTTCATTGAAAATATTAAATTCATAATTGATAAATGATAAATTATACACATAAGTATAGTTTGGTACGCTGGATACGAGATAAATTGATAAATAATCCTCCTTATCTCATGTTTGGTACTTTTTTAGAAAGCACATGATATGATAAATAATTTTATAAAAGGATAAAATATCCCTTTTATGAGATGTGATAATTTTAATTTAATGATAAAAACACCACAATTGACTTAATTGCCTTCAATATATAAAAATCCTAAACCTGTCAAATATTTTTACTTATTTTTATATATTATCAAAATAATAGTTTTTTGAACTCGAGATATCTATATCAATGATTTTTATAAATATTTAAAGTTTTCTCTTGTTACCTTTTGACCTTAATATAAAATTAAAATCAAATAATTTTTTTTTATATATTATATAATATGATAATTATATAAATAAAATCGAGATAATTATATAAACAATTTTTTTAAATCTCAATAAAATTATTAGTATCATTCGATTAACCTTAAAAATTGATATTTGACTCAACTCAAATCATGGACTCAATTATCATATTTATATAATATATAAAATTAGATATAAATAAATAAATCATGCAAGCACTGTCGACGCATGAACAAATAAGAAATATAAACTCAAGTAACAACTTTGAAATTATAAAATTTATTATGAAAATGTTAATTTTGTCATTACAATCTATAAATTTAATCACTCTTATTAAAATTAAGACAAACTTTAAATATAATATCATAAATTTTATTTATCCTTAATTTATCATTACATTATATATCAAATGTTTGTCCTATCATGTGTACCAAATTATGTCATAAATATTAGTGAATCTGTAAGCAGTTGACGGTTCAGATTTGAAGCTAATCCCCGATCCAACGGCTGACATGAGTCCCTCGTCATCTCAGGGCTTCCACGAAAACCTCAGAAATCCTGTTTCCCAGCCTCCACGCTCCTCTTTCATTCAAAACTCAGATTCATTCCCACATATACATACAACACTCTCCCATATACCTATCAATATGTACACATTTATTCTTGGAAAGATTCCTTACAATCATTACATCTTGTTTTTATAGTAAAGTTCCTTGAAAATGCAAGCGAATAACGGGTCTGAATCCACTAAAAATAAAGAGAACAATAATGATTCAAGTAGTAATGGCCTTAACATGGGTGGCGGGCAGCATTTTGCCCCGACTCCGCCGGATTTATGGCCGGCGATTCCGGGGCAGCAGTGGGTGGCAATGCAGTACCCGGCTTCAGCGGCTGGGATGATAATGCGGCATGGGATGATGGCGCCGCCGCATTATCCTTACATGCCGTACCACCCCAACCAACAGCCGCCGCATCATAGCAGCAGCAATGAGGTGAACCGCTCGATCTGGGTTGGTGACCTCCTTAACTGGATGGATCAGGATTATCTCCGCAACTGCTTTGCTTCCACGGGAGAGGTATATCTTTTTGACGCCTACTTTCTATTTTAACAAAAAATGAGGATTCTTTTAATGGGTTTTTTTTATGATTCTTGTTTAATCGTTGGTATTGTTTAAGAGATGTATGATAGGGAATGGAGTCGAAGATTATATTTTACTAGTTGAGATGGGGGGTTTAATTTTATTGACTGATTCGATTTGTAGACGGATTTTGTGGATTGCATTTTAGTACTTTTTTGGTATTTCTTCATTGAAATTAGAATGTATTTGTTGAGTGATGAGTTGTCTATGAATTAGTATTTATGAATTGGAAAAATACTCAGAACTTTGTGATACATATGCTAATCAATAATATGCTGTTTAGGTCTCTAGAATTACTATTTTCTGGGTAATGTTTGTGATTGGTGCTTACAACATTTAATTATGAAAATAAAACTGTGGATGGCATTCGAGTACATTTGTAGTATTTCAGAATTAGAATTAAACTCTTCATTTTTAAATCATTCTTTCAACCTTCATTCTATTCTACCAGCTTCATTCTCAGCTCTGGGTTTGTCTAGTGGGTTGTTAGGTGGGGGGACGGTGAGGGTAGATGAAAAGTCGGGAATCGAAAAAGCAAATTCCGAAAGAGCTGCCATGGTAAACACAATCTGTGAGGAAGGAAAAAGGGAGGAAGATATTACAGATGGAAGATGTGGGGAAGGGGTTAAGAAATCAAATCACATGTTAAGCAGAGAACTATACAGGCTTAAGTGTGGGATCAGCTATAAGAGAGGCTCAACATCTAGGGGGGTAAATGTGTCAACATGAAAATCTTTTCTTGGAATATCAGAGGATGAGGGGCGGCTACAAGGAGAGAACTTGTTTGCAAAGTCATACATCATGAAAATCCGGATATTGTGGTGCTCTTGGAAACAAAAAGAGAGCGGGTGGATAGAGATTTTATTGCCAGTATGTGGAAGCCGAAATTTGTAGATTGGGTGTGGTTATCGTCGGTGGGAAGTGCGGATAACTTAATAGGAGAGTTCTCAGTGTCAGTTGAGATACGTTCGCATGAAGAAGCTAGCTGGTGGTTCTCAGCAATTTATGGACCGGTTAAGCCGAGAGATCTGGAATTTGTTTGGGATGAATTAGCTGGATTGCACTCGATATGCGGAGATAGGTGGTGTTTGGGAGGGGACTTTAATGTGGTCAGAAACACAGGGGAAAAGATGAATAGCCGATTTCTCACCACGAGTATGACATGCTTTGACAGTTTGATTGATGAGCTACACCTTATTGATCCACCGCTTCTTAATACAAAATATACTTGGTCTAATCTTAGGGTAGAACCAATCTGTTGTCGTTTAGACAGATTCCTCATCACGAGAGATTGGAATGATATGTTCCCAACATTTAGACAAACGGCTCTACCCATGATTACTTCGGATCACTGCCCAGTTATATTTGACATGGCTAAATTGAGGTGGGGCTCGGCTCCGTTTAGATTCGAAAATGTCTGGCTGTCTCATCATATATTCAAAGACTTGGTTCGGCAATGGAGGAATAATGACACTACTCGTGGGTGGGAAGGCTACAAGTTTATGAGAAAACTTAAAATGATCAAAGATGAGGTTATAAAATGGAACAGGGAGGAATGGGGAGATGTGGGAATTAGATTTAAGGAGTTGAGTTTCAAGATTAAGCAGTTGGACGTGTTAGAAGGCAATGGATCGTGGTCTGAAATTTTAAATGACGAAAGGAAGGACTTAAGATGTGAATTGGAAAATGTGATAATCTGAAAAGCTCAAATGGAGAGTCAACGAGAAAAAATAAAATGGATGAAGGAAGGGGATCAGAACTCGAAATTTTTCCATTCTTTATTGAACAACAGAAGGAATAAAGCGTTGATAGACAAAGTGGAATTGGAGGATGGGTCTGTAGTCACCGAGGATACACAAGTCGAAAGGGAAATTATAAGATTCTACCGGGATTTATATAGGAAGTCGGACGGGGTGGAGAGGGAGTTCGATGGGGAAGAAGGGGTTTTTCATGGATTGGATTGAAGTGAGATAGAGTTAATTCAGGCAGAGAAGTTGTAGGTGCCATTTGCGGAGGAAGAGGTTAAAAAAGCAGTGTTTGAAAGTGATGGATACAAAGCCCCAGGTCCGGACGGGTCCACGATGTCATTCTTCCAACAGAATTGGGATACGGTGAAAGAGGACGTAATGAAAGTTTTCGCAGAATTTTTCGAGAGTGGCATTGTTAACGGTATTACTAGCGAAACTTACATTTGCCTCATCCCAAAGAAACAAGATGTGATCAGGATCAACGATTTTAGACCTATTAGTTTGATTACAAGCTTGTATAAGATTTTGGCAAAGGTATTGGCTAGCAGATTGAAGAAAGTCTTGAGTTTTACAATTCCCGAGAACCAATGTGCCTTTATTAAGGGAAGACAGATCCTCGAGTTTTGTCTAATTGCAAATGAGGTTGTGGAGGTGTATCGGAAAAATAAAAAAAGGCTTGGGTATTTAAAGTTGATTTGTAAAAGGCTTATGATAATGTTGATTGGAATTTTCTGGATTATGTTTTAAGGAAAAAATGATTCGGGGAGAGATGGAGGAAGTGGATCATGGGGTGTGTCTCAAATGTTTCTTTTTCGATATTCATTAACGGAAGACCACGTGGTAAAATCAAACGGGAAAGAGGAATCAGACAGGGAGATCCATTATCTCCTTTTCTTTTTAATTTGGTTGTTGATGGGTTGGGAAGGATGGTTGACAAGGCAAAGGAAAATGAATTAGTAGTAGGCCTTGAGGTTGGTAGAAAGAAAGTCCAAATTTCGCATATACAATTTGCAGACGATACCCTATTTTTGGCAAAGTTGAAGGAACATTTGTTGGTAATTGTGGATATTCTCAATAGTTTCGGACGTCATTTCGGATTAAGGATAAATTGGGAAAAATGTGAGTTGATGGGAATTAATAGATCGGATGATGAAACTGACGAGTTGGCAATTGCAATTGGTTGCAAAAAATGAAAATGGTCTATTAAGTATTGGGGATTCCTTTGGGAGGTAACCCGAGGGCAATGGAATTTTGTGAACCGATAATCTCCAAAACGACAAAAAAATTGGCAATTTGGAAAAAGTCTTTTCTTTCAAGAGGGGGACGGCTTATTTTGATCAAGGCAGTTTTGTGTACCATGCCATCTTATTTTTTGTCGCTATTCACTGTACCTAATCCTGTGGCACTTAATATTTGGAAAAAATAATGAGGAATTTTCTTTGGGATGGAGCCGATGGGGATAAACATTGCCATGTATTAGGATGGGAGCAAGTGTGCAAACCAAAGGATAGGGGAGGACTGGGGCTGGGAAATATTTGCTTACGAAACAAAGCACTACTTGGAAAATGGTGGTGGAGAGGGTCGGTATTGGATTTTGGGTTGGCGGAGAAATCGACGTTCAGAAGTCCTTGGAAATGCATTTCTTGATCATTCCCGGCTTTTCCTCAGTTGGTTAGGGGAGTGTTCAGAGAGGGCAACATCACTCGTTTTTGGGAGGACGAGTGGGCGGGGGGAGTCTCGTTTAACGAGCGTTTTCCTTCTTTGTTCCATATTTCTACTGTTATTAACAAGCCAATCATTTATTTTGTATCTGTGGCTACTAGAAACGCCAACTATGCTAACAGTTGGGAAACGAGATAGAGGAACATGAGTTTGCTGTCATGCTAGGGGTCTTAGAAACAGTTAGGGTCTAGTGGGGTGTTGGGGACTTTAGAATGTGGTTGGGAGATTCCTCGGGTTTGTTTTCTGTAAGGTCTTTTTATAATTCATTCTTCACAACTCCAAATCCCCAGTCTTTTTCATTCAATCACAATATCTGGGATGTACCTGTTCTACAAAGGTTCAGGTTTTCTCATGGATAGTGGCATTGGGGAAATTACAGACTTGTGACTCCGTGCAAAGAAGGTAGCCGGCCTGTGCTTTAAGCCCGAATTGGTGTTGTCTTTGCCAGAAAAAAGAGGAAAATCAAGATCATTTGTTATTGCATTGTTCATTCTCATATAACATTTGGCTAAAGGTGTTACAAGAAATGGGTTTTCTGTGGATCTTTCCGAAGAAGGCAAAAGACATGTTCATATTAGAACCAAGCTGGCAAGCAGGGAGAAGACACTCGAGATTCTGGTCTACGATTGTTCAATGCACATTTTGGTTACTATGGTTGTAACGAACCGTACTCTTACTACTTAAAATTTGCGGAAAAATTTAAAATTTTCTTTTAAACTAAAAGGAATGCGGAAATGAAATCAAATACGGTCGTCACTACATCCTTCATCAATAAAAATGTTTGAAATCGACATCACCAATAAAATTTGCTAAAAAGAAACACTTGCTCCAAAAGTTTTGAAATGAAACATAACATCAGAGTATTTTAAACTTTGCATAAAAATCGTGAAATAACATGGGCGGTCCTCGGGTTTAGCCTGCCGCTCAGTCCAAGCCTGCTCCTTGGTCGCCACCTCCTGTCTCTGCATCAACATACTCACCTGCATCGATCAAGTCTAGTGAGTCTAAAGACTCAACACGTATAAACTGGAATAACGAGTACTACATAATAAAACCACATGCAACTTTAAAATATGACATACATAACTTGAAACTTTACTTGCATAAATAACTTGAACATACGTACTTGCAAAACTAGACGTGCCATCAACATAAAATTTCATAAACATGCTGCATACTTAAACATACGTAACTTCATCATTTTTGCATAGAGGATGTTTCAAAGCAAGTGACCCATACATAATAAACGCCTGATCAGACAAACCACAGTACTGGGCTGACAGGGACGTATCCACTGTCACATACATGAGATCCCCGTTCATAATTTAACGGGCTGGTTGGTCCCCGTTCATAATTTAACGCTTTCCAACCACGATCTAACTCGTTCATAATTTAACGGGCGGATTGGTCCCCGTTCATAATTTAACGCTTTCCAATCCTAACATAATTTGGTCACAAGACATTTAGCATACCTCAAAAACTTAAAATATTTTCTTGCACGTCAAACATACTTACTTGGCGTTGAGGGATTCGTTGGACTTAGATCGGGGCCGTTGCTGCACATACTAACATGACTTCAAAAGCTTAACTTTAATATCTTAGACGTAGGTATTCGAGCTCACCGCCGAAGTGCATAAATAGCTTATGACATTCTAGATCACTCGGGACTTGACTTCATTTAATCATACTAATCATGACATCCAACCCCGAACAAATTCTAAGATTACGTGTGAACATTTCCCAACAATAAAAGACGTGAACTCGCTACTTGAACTTGAAAAGAAGTGGGAAACCAAGCGTCTGTACAGAATGAATGGCACTCGGGCGGTAAAACATTACCGCTCGGGCGCCGAGCTCGTAGAACAAAACTCTCGGCAGAAATAGTGGCGCTCGGGCGGTAAAATGTTACCGCTCGGGCGCCGAGCTTTTCTAAAGTTAAACACTCGGGCAGAAAAGGTGGCGCTCGGGCGGTAATAAATTACCGCTCGAGCGCCGCGTCTTCTGGATTCCGCGACTTAAAACCTTGTACTCTTCGAATTCGATTACCCAAATGGTGAATCGCGCCTCGAGACCCATCCTAGGACACTATGGCACTAACTCGACTCCACCGATGTCCCAAACATCTCCAAGAAAACGACGCACCCCACGCAATAAAATAAAACTCACAAACCTAAATTTTGACATAAAAATAGTTTTTACGACTCCTCGCTCTCCCAAGCGCCTAACGACCCGAAACGAAACTTTGATAACCAACTCAACATCATTAACAATATTCCTATACGCAGCAACGATCACCCTTCGATCCCCAATGAAGCCTGCAACCATTAAACTTGAAGAACACATCAATATCATAACTTTTCTGAAAACGCAGTTTGAGCAGTCCCACGAAAAACGCCATAACTCACTCAATTTTCATTCAAAAATCTCGAATTTTATATTAAATCGAAGGCATCGAAAAGTTCTACAATTTCCTAGTTGAAAGTTTTCTCAAAATCCCGACGGAAAAATCGCAGTATTTAAAAAGACAGTAAAAACGTGATTTTTGATCTAAAATTAATTCAAAACTGATCCGAATCGTTTTCTGCTCAAACGACGAACGTCACACATATATTTTTACGCATAAAAATAACACAACACATAATATGACAAGATCGATGCAGAAAGAACAGAATATACGTGCCTTTTGAATCTTAAACGTTACCGAACGGTGTCACTGAAGCGGAGATAGAAACGAGGTTGATCCGAGACGAACGTGGCACTGTTTTCTTGCAATAAAATTCACGAAAACCTTGCTGGAATTTGAAGAGGGGGTGGGCGGCTGCTATGCTAATGAAGAACCCTAGTTTTCTTTCTCTCAAAAATAATAAAACTAGAATGAAACTTGTGTGTGTGTGTTTAGGCGTGTATTACTGTGTGTAAAAGTGTGTTTGTGTGTGTGTAGCGTGTGTTTTAATTAAATTAAAAAACTAACTTTTTGCTTAATTAAAATAATTATCTACTAAGTAAACACTAACTCTCCTTTACCTTATAAATAAAACTCTTTAATTAAAATATAACACACACCATACTAGACTTTAAAAGTTCTAAAATCATAAACTCACAAAAATAATTAATTTAGGATTCAAACTACTAACCTCTCATAAAAATACTAATTTAAAATACCCCCCCCAAACTCAACTTAAAATAAAGTACCATCTTTAAAATTGCCAAAATCGTCACCGGGTCTTTTCCTCAATCCCGCTTCGAATGAACGCTTGAAACATGAAACTCGAAAAAATATTTTAACGTGCATCACATAAACATGACCATTATTAAAATAATGCATTTAAATAAATTATGCATGGCTAAACTCATTTTAAATTAAAATAAATGATTTAATGAATTAAATAAATGCACGGGTTATACGTGTACTGAATTTGGGCACTACAGTTCCTCCCCCACTTATAAAAATTTCGTCCTCGAAATTAAGTCTTACCGAACAACTCCAGGTAGCGAAGTCTCATATCTGTCTCTGACTCCCATGTGGCCTCTTCCACTGATTGGTTTAGCCACCGAACTTTGACTAGCTTAGTCACTTTGTTCCGAAGCTTACGCTCTTGCCTGTCTAGGATTTGGGCTGGTTCCTCCTCATAAGACAGGTCTGGAGCCAGCTGTAACGGCTCATAACTCAGGATATGCGAAGGATTCGCTAGGTACTTCCTTAGCATCGAGACATGGAACACATTGTGTACCCCGGTCAGATTCGGCGGAAGGGCTACACGATAGGCTAGTGTCCTAACTCTGTCAAGGATCTCAAACGGCCCAATGAACCTCGGACTCAGTTTGCCTCTTTTTCCGAACCTCATAACACCTTTCATAGGTGCTATTTTGACGAATACGTGATCACCCACGGCAAATTCGAGGTCTCTCCTCCTCTTATCGACATAACTCTTTTGACGGCTTTGGGCAGTCTTCATCCTCTCACGAATCTTGACCACTACGTCTGCAGTCTGTTGAACTATCTCTGGACCAAGTTCTGTCCTCTCACCGACTTCATCCCAATGAACTGGTGATCTGCACTTCCTCCCATACAATGCCTCGTAGGGAGCCATACCAATAGATGCTTGGAAACTGTTGTTGTATGTGAACTCCACTAGAGGTAGTCTAGACTCCCATGTTCCCTGAAAATCAATCATGCAAGCTCTTAGCAAGTCCTCTAAAATCTTTATCACTCGCTCAGACTGGCCATCTGTCTGCGGGTGAAAAGCTGTACTAAAAAGCAACTTCGTCCCCATAGCTGCATGTAAGCTCTTCCAGAAGGATGATGTAAACCTCGGGTCCCTGTCGGACACAATAAAGACTGGGAAACCATGCAACCGGACTATCTCCCGGATATAAAGCTCCGCATACTGCGTCATGGAGAAAGTCGTCTTCACTGGCAGAAAATGCGCTGACTTAGTGAGCCTGTCTACTATAACCCAAATGGAGTTCGATCCTCTGACTGACCTCGGTAATCCAACCACAAAATCCATAGTAATGTTCTCCCACTTCCACTCGGGAATGCGAAGTGGCTTAACCAATCCTGCTGGCCTCTGATGTTCAGCTTTTACTTGCTGGCAAGTGAGACATTCTGATACGAATCTACGGATGTCTCGCTTCATCCCTGGCCACCAATACAATATCTGGAGGTCCTTATACATCTTGGTACCTCCCGGATGGATAGAATACGGAGATGCGTGTGCCTCTGTCAAGATATCCTGTCTGATCGATTCACCACTAGGCACCCACATTCTACCTCTGTATCTCACAATGCCGTCTGTCACTGTGTAAAGAACATTGCCCTTGGCTTCATCTTTCAGTCTCCATTTCTGTAACTGTTCATCTGAAGACTGTCCTGCTCGGATGCGGTCTAGCAAATCAGATTTGACTATCAGATTAGACAATCTAGGGGCTCTGCCCTCAGGATAAATCTCTAGACCAAATCTCTGAATCTCCGACTGGAGTGGTCTCTGAGCTGTCAACTGAGCAACAACTGCCACTTTTCTGCTCAAAGCGTCTGCGACAACATTAGCCTTTCCCGGATGGTAGCTAATTTCGCAGTCGTAATCTTTCACAAGTTCTAACCACCGTCTTTGTCTCATATTCAGCTCTTTCTGCGTGAAGAAGTATTTGAGACTTTTGTGATCGGTGAAAATCTGACACTTCTCGCCGTATAAGTAATGTCTCCAAATCTTCAATGCAAAGATAACGGCGGCTAACTCAAGGTCATGCGTCGGGTAATTCTTCTCCTGCACCTTCAACTGCCTGGAAGCATAAGCTATGACCCGACCATGCTGCATCAATACTGCGCCCAACCCGAGCTTAGATGCATCGGTGTAGAGCACAAATTCACCTTGCCCTGTTAACATGGCTAGCACCGGCGCAGAAATAAGAGCCTGCTTCAACGTGTCGAAGCTCTTCTGGCATCCCTCACTCCACACAAACTTAGCATTCTTCTTGGTTAGTGAAGTGAGTGGCACTGCTATGGACGAAAATCCCTTAATAAACTTACGGTAGTAGCCTGCTAAACCCAAAAAGCTGCGGATCTCTGATGCATTCTTTGGCTCTACCCATTCCTTAACGGCTGCTACCTTGGCTGGATCCACTTCAATCCCGCTGCTAGACACTATATGCCCCAAGAATGCTACTTTCTGCAACCAAAATTCGCACTTACTGAATTTCGCAAATAACTTGCGACTTTGCAAAACCTGTAAAACTGTCCTCAAATGTTGGTCATGCTCCTCATGGCTCTTTGAGTATATAAGGATGTCGTCAATGAACACGATGACGAACTGATCAAGGTAGGGCTGAAATACTCGGTTCATGAGGTCCATGAAAATTGCTGGAGCATTCGTCAATCCAAATGGCATTACTAAGAACTCGTAGTGCCCATATCTGGTTCTGAAGGCCGTTTTGTAAACGTCTGCGTCCTTCACTTTCAGCTGGTGATACCCTGATCGAAGATCTATCTTAGAGAACACTGCGGCTCCCTGCAAATGATCAAACAAGTCTTCGATTCTAGGAAGTGGGTATTTATTCTTGATCGTTACCTTGTTCAGCTCACGGTAATCGATGCACAGTCTCATGCTCCCGTCCTTCTTCTTCACGAAAAGCACTGGTGCGCCCCACGGTGAGAAACTAGGGCGAATGAATTCCTTGTCCAAGAGCTCCTGAATCTGCTGCTTGAGCTCTAACATCTCGGCTGGAGCTAGTCGGTACGGTGCCTTAGAGATTGGCACTGTACCTGGCATGAGATCAATGGAAAACTACACCTCCCTATCGGGTGGAAGACCTGTGACGTCATCAGGAAAGACGTCTGAGAAATCTCTGACTACTGGCACTTCTGATATCGAAGGAGTGGGCACGTCAGGCGCTGAAATAACACTGGACAAGAAAGCCTGACACCCCTTGGAAATAAGTCTCCTCGCCTGCATTCACGAAATCATGCGGGGAAAACTCCTCCATCTAGTTGGCTCGAAGAGAAACTGCTCCATGCCCAATGGTCTGACTAACACTGATCTTTTCTGGAAGTCGATAAGAACTCTGTTCTTAGTCAGCCAGTCCATTCCCAATATGATGTCGAATTCTGGCATCGGCAATAGGATTAAATCTGCGTATACTAGGTGGCCATGCAGTTCTAGATCAATATCTCTGATCACACTGGTAGCCAACAGCTCTTCCCCTGATGGGACTGTTATTGAGAAATTCACGTCTAGGCCAATGGACTTGAGATCCAAATGATTAGCAAACGTTTCCGATATAAAGGAGTGAGTGGCTCCTGAGTCTATCAATGCGGTTGTGGATAGTCTCTTAATAAAAATGTTTCCTGAGATGCGTTAGCACAACACAAAACGAACTTATATCCTCAAAATTACTAACATAAGCCTTAAGCATAGAAGAGCCCAATATCTCAAGTTACTCAAAAATAATACTAGCATACTAATAATCTCAAGCAAAAATCCACATGCAAGGCAAACTATTACGGAACGTTGGTAGGAAAGTTTACCGGTCAGTAGTGTAGTGTCAGGGTTCGCCTCCTGAGCATGCATGGCGAAAACTCTCCCTTGAGTCGGCTGCTTCCACTGCGGGCACTCCTTCAGCATGTGATCCGTAGCTCCACACTTGAAGCACTTGCCTGATCCATACAAGCACTGTCCCGGGAGTTGACGGTTGCATTTAGGACACACGGGGAAGGCAACGGGCTTCTGAGGCGCCCCTTGCTGCTGAATTGGACCCTTGCCCTTTGGTGGTCCATGATAAGGCTTCTTCGCTGGCGGCCCCTGGTACTGCTTCTTAAATTGGGGCCTCTGATGTTGCTGCTGTTGCGGGGGAGCCTGGTAGGGCCTCTTGCCCTGACTGTCGGCCTCAATATCTCGCTGGTCTTGTTCCGCCGCCAAAGCCCTAGATACGGCGACTGCATAAGAAGTGGGACCAGCTACTCGGACGTCGCGGCGCAAGATCGGCCGCAAACCATTTAGGAAATGCCTTAATTTTGCCTGTACATCATTCGCGATGAGGGGCACGAAGTGACACCCCCTCTCAAATTTCCTCACAAACTCGGCCACGCTACTGTCTCCCTGTCGCAGCGTCATAAACTCGTTGGTGAGTCTGGTTCGTACTTCCTCAGTGAAGTACTTGGAGTAAAAGACTTCCTTGAAACCATTCCATGGCAGTACTTGCAGATTGACTGCCACGGATGCGCTCTCCCACCATAACCTGGCGTCTCCAGTCAATAAGAAGATGGCACAACGGACCTTATCAGCATCTGCCAGCTCCATAAAGTCGAAAATTACTTCGATGGACATGATCCATCCCTCAGCGACCATCGGGTCAGTAGTACCCGAAAACTCCTTCGGAATCATCCTCCGAAACCTCTCATATACCGCCTCTGGTTGGGGCCTCGCCCCTGCGCCTGCTGCTGCCTGGTTCCCCGCAAACTGTGCGAAGAACTGCGTCATACCAGCAAGCATCTGAGCCTGCATATCTGGTGGTGGAGGTGGTGGAGGATTGGCCCTCTCCTCATCTCGATGTTCCCTGTCCTCAACTCGATGCTCTCTGTTCTCATCCCTTGTTTCCCGGTCAACCAAACGTCTAGGAGGCATACTGTTCCAGTAATTTACCCAACACGTAAACCCAACATGCATGAACATATATCAATATTTTATGATGCACGCAGATCAAACTTAAAACATGCAGATACTGAAATCATAACTTGATGCTTATTACATAACGTAATATAAAACTTTAAACTTACAAACTTGAGGTGTGACTTCGTGAGCTTCTTGCGACTGGCAGTAGGCATAACCCTTTACAAGAACACCGCTCTGATACCAACTGTAACGAACCGTACTCTTACTACTTAAAATTTGCGGAAAAATTTAAAATTTTATTTTAAACTAAAAGGAATGCGGAAATGAAATCAAATACGGTCGTCACTACATCCTTCATCAATAAAAATGTTTGAAATCGACATCACCAATAAAATTTGCTAAAAAGAAACACTTGCTCCAAAAGTCTTGAAATGAAACATAACATCAGAGTATTTTAAACTTTGCATAAAAATCGTGAAATAACATGGGCGGTCCTCGGGTTTAGCCTGCCGCTCAGTCCAAGCCTGCTCCTTGGTCGCCACCTCCTGTCTCTGCATCAACATACTCACCTGCATCGATCAAGTCTAGTGAGTCTAAAGACTCAACACGTATAAACTGGAATAACGAGTACTACATAATAAAACCACATGCAACTTTAAAATATGACATACATAACTTGAAACTTTACTTGCATAAATAACTTGAACATACGTACTTGCAAAACTAGACGTGCCATCAACATAAAATTTCATAAACATGCTGCATACTTAAACATACGTAACTTCATCATTTTTGCATAGAGGATGTTTCAAAGCAAGTGACCCATACATAATAAACGCCTGATCAGACAAACCACAGTACTGGGCTGACAGGGACGTATCCACTGTCACATACATGAGATCCCCGTTCATAATTTAACGGGCTGGTTGGTCCCCGTTCATAATTTAACGCTTTCCAACCACGATCTAACCCGTTCATAATTTAACGGGCGGATTGGTCCCCGTTCATAATTTAACGCTTTCCAATCCTAACATAATTTGGTCACAAGACATTTAGCATACCTCAAAAACTTAAAATATTTTCTTGCACGTCAAACATACTTACTTGGCGTTGGGGGATTCGTTGGACTTCGATCGGGGCCGTTGCTGCACATACTAACATGACTTCAAAAGCTTAACTTTAATATCTTAGACGTAGGTACTCGAGCTCACCGCCGAAGTGCATAAATAGCTTATGACATTCTAGATCACTCGAGATTTGACCTCATTTAATCATACTAATCATGACATCCAACCCCGAACAAACTCTAAGATGACGTGTGAACATTTCCCAACAATAAAAGACGTGAACTCGCTACTTGAACTTGAAAAGAAGTGGGAAACCAAGCGTCTGTACAGAATGAATGGCGCTCGGGCGGTAAAACATTACCGCTCGGGCGCCGAGCTCGTAGAATAAAACTCTCGGCAGAAATAGTGGCGCTCGGGCGGTAAAATGTTACCGCTCGGGCGCCGAGCTTTTCTAAAGTTAAACACTCGGGCAGAAAAGGTGGCGCTCGGGCGGTAATAAATTACCGCTCGGGCGCCGCGTCTTCTGGATTCCGCGACTTAAAACCTTGTACTCTTCGAATTCGATTACCCAAATGGTGAAGCGCGCCTCGAGACCCATCCTAGGACACTATGGCACTGACTCGACTCCACCGATGTCCCAAACATCTCCAAGAAAACGACGCACCCCACGCAATAAAATAAAACTCACAAACCTAAATTTTGACATAAAAATAGTTTTTACGACTCCTCGCTCTCCCAAGCGCCTAACGACCCGAAACGAAACTTTGATAACCAACTCAACATCATTAACAATATACCTATACGCAGCAACGATCACCCTTCGATCCCCAATGAAGCCTGCAACCATTAAACTTGAAGAACACATCAATATCATAACTTTTCTGAAAACGCAGTTTGAGCAGTCCCACGAAAAACGCCATAACTCACTCAATTTTCATCCAAAAATCTTGAATTTTATATCAAATCGAAGGCATCGAAAAGTTCTACAATTTCCTAGTTGAAAGTTTTCTCAAAATCCCGACGGAAAAATCGCAGTATTTAAAAAGACCGCAAAAACGTGATTTTTGATCTAAAATTAATTCAAAACTGATCCGAATCGTTTTCTGCTCAAACGACGAACGTCACACATATATTTTTACGCATAAAAATAACACAACACATAATATGACAAGATCGATGCAGAAAGAACAGAATATACGTGCCTTTTGAATCTTAAACGTTACCGAACGGCGTCACTGAAGCGGAGATAGAAACGAGGTTGATCCGGGACGAACGTGGCACCGTTTTCTTGCAATAAAATTCACGAAAACCTTGCTGGAATTTGAAGAGGGGGTGGGCGGCTGCTATGCTAATGAAGAACCCTAGTTTTCTTTCTCTCAAAAATAATAAAACTAGAATGAAACTTGTATGTGTGTGTTTAGGCGTGTATTACTGTGTGTAGAAAAGACCCAGTGACGATTTTGGCAATTTTAAAGATGGTACTTTATTTTAAGTTGAGTTTGGGGGGGGGGGGGGGGTGCGGGGTATTTTAAATTAGTATTTTTATGAGAGGTTAGTAGTTTGAATCCTAAATTAATTATTTTTGTGAGTTTATGATTTTAGAACTTTTAAAGTCTAATAGGGCTTCGAATGAACGCCTGAAACATGAAACTCGAAAAAACATTTTAACGTGCATCACATAAACATGACCATTATTAAAATAATGCATTTAAATAAATTATGCATGGCTAAACTCATTTTAAATTAAAATAAATGATTTAACGAATTAAATAAATGCACGGGTTATACGTGTACTGAATTTGGGCACTACAGTGGTTGGAAGGAAACAAAAGAATATTTGAAGAGAAGTCGGAATCTTTGGAAGAAGTCTGGGAAAAAATAAATTTCAGGGTTGCAAGTTGGTCGATAGTATTGCCAGAATATAAACCTCTTCATATCTCGGATTTAGTTAGACACTGGAAATACGTTTGGTCGTACTAATAGCGGTGTAATCTTGTAATCTTTTTTATTGCGGATTGCTTATCCTCTCTTGTAATCCTTAATATCATTATAATAAAATATTATTTCGTTTAAAAAAAGAATTAGAATTAGAATTAGAATTAGAATTAGAATTTATTTGTTGAGTGATGAGTCAGCTATTAGTTAGGAAAATTTTCAGAAGCTTCATGGTACATATTACTCATGAATAATGTTGTTTTGGTCTGTACATTTACTAGTTCTGGGTAATGTTTGTTTTTTTCTTTTTAATCTGTATTATTTTTTGGGGTAATTGGTATTTATAACAGTTGATTCAGAACATAAAACTGTGGATGGCTATTTAGTAATTTTGTACTATTTCGAGAATACAATTAGAAAGTATTTTTTGAATGGTGAATTGGCTTTTGCACAATGGGACTCTGCAAGTTGATCATTCTGAAGTGATAGGACTATTTCCTGATTGTACATATACTTTTGGGTAAAGCAGCATTTAACTTTTGAAGCTTCTGTATTGTAAAACCTACTTGGGTTTTTTGATATGCTGAGATGTCGGGCCTATTTTATTTGTTTCGACATCTTTCTAGAATGATTATTGTATCTTGCATAACTCGACAATAATATTTCCCTTGCCTATTTAGACTGTCAACTGTTTCTCATCTACTATCAAGAGTTGGTCATCGTATGGTTTCTCTTTTTCCTAGCTCAATATGAAAAAATTCAACACACAATTCTGTTGAGACTTTTCTTATAGAAGTGTTACATTACTCAACATGAACACTTAGTTAGCTCTGGAAGAATGTAACTGGAAGAGCCTAACATTCATCTTAGGCATGAAACTATAAAATCTTAAAGATTTTCCAGTGTTCTAAATGACGGTCGAGGCGGCGAGTAGGCGGGCATCAACAATTTTAAAAATCTAGTCAAATAATTTTAAAAATTTGTCAATAATTTTAAAAAACTAGTTAACATTTTTAAAAATTTAGTCAAAATTTTTAAAAACTTATTCAAAGTCAACTAATTTTAAATATAAACACCCTAGCATACCTCACTTTCTTTATTTTATTTTTGGTTTTCACTCTCAACTCTCAAGTCTCAACCACCACACACAGTCTGCCGCCCGCTGCTTGCCGCCGTCGACTGTCGCCAGCAGTCAGAATATTTAGGTTAGCATTGCATATTTATTATTTATCATACTATTTGTATAATATTTCAGATTTTGTGATTTCAAAAATCAATTTTTTCCTATTATTAATTATTATTTATTATTGATTTATTGTTGAAGATTAATGGCGGAAAAAGATAAACAATTGGAGTTCGAATTTAAGCTAAAGTCTAATGATATTTTTTAATAAAGAGAAAATGGATTGTATCACATACAAGTTGTGTAAAAAGCTTATTAAAGGAGGAGTTTATAGGATGAAGCATCATATTGCGGGAATTGTAGGACAACTTGAAGAATGTCCTAAAGCATCCGATGAGGACAAAAAAAAGATCGAGAGACTACTTGTTCTAATGATGGATAATTGATTGAAACTTTGAAATTTAAACTTAGTTTTTTGGTAAAAATACTTATATTACTTTGTTAGCATAATAAAATTAATACGATGATGAATCTTTATTAATTGCACATTATCTAGATGATATTATATTGTATGAAGCTTTTTTGTGCTTAAACATTATTTAATTGCATATTTTACATTAAAAATGATGATTGTTTGTGATTTTATTGCATGATTATCTATAAAAAAGTTACTTAAAAAAATTCAACCGCCTGGGCACCGCTTACCGCCATTTACAACTTTGAGATTTTCAAATGTAGGAGGTGAGATACTGTTTTTCATTGTATGTTAATATAAAAGCTAAGTATTCAATTTTATAAAAATTTAAAACTGAGTGGTGTTTGTTTCCCCTGGCTATTTTATGTGTTACAATGTTAGATAGCAATAATTGTACCCTTCTAGCAGAGTGATCAAAATGTAGTGCTTAGGTTTTAGTTTAAAATTTTGAATTGCATTATTACCGCTAGTTATTGTTTTTGGTAAAGTGAAACGTTCGATGCTACAATTGATATTGGCCTTGATCACGTAATTGATTTCCATGAGTGCCAAACTAGTGGTTTTTGGGTTGTATGACTTAAAAAATTTTAGTTGCAACATAACAATAGATATTGGTAAAACAACAAACGAATGGATCTAATTTATCCATTTAAATAGATTACAAAGTAGAAGTCGCAGAAATTCCTCCAAAATTTATTTACCAACTGTCAAGGTTCGGTTCAATTTGCCTTTCTAGCATTCATTGAGGTAAAAAATACCGAAAAATGTTCAATTTGAATTACATACCTCATCATCTCCGAATGATCTCAAATTTACTATTCTAACTAGGGGTGTAAATGAATTGAGCCAACTCGATAAATATTTGATTCGTATTTGAAATTATCAAATTCGGACCGAAATCAAACATGTTCAAACTTTTTTCGAACCGAACTCGAGCTATAATGTTCAATAGTTCGCTAGCCGCTCGCAAAATTGAATATTTTATCATTATAATTATATTATATATTAAATAAATATATTTCGAGCCTTCAAGTATTTGTTTTCGAGCAATAGTTCGAATATTTTGCATACAATATTAGCTTGAACTCGAGCCGAATTGAGGCAAAATTTAAAATTATTCGAACTTTGAAACATGCTCGAGCTCGTTATATCTAATTTTAGCTTTAATTTTTTTCAAATTCGACTCGATTCGGTTCGTTTACATACCTAATTCCAATGGGCTATTAAGGTCCTTCAAATTGAGCTTTCTAGTATTTTTGACTCAAGGGTTTTGTTTAATCTTGAAAGATTTGTGTTTTAATAAAAAGTTTTTGGACATGATGTAATATTTTGTTGGTTCTTTGTACTTTTGAATGATTTTTGAATGTGTTAGACTCTTTAAAATTTGAAAATCTACTTGTGTAATGTTCTTTTTGGATATCATGTAATTGGTTGTGAGAGAAAGCTGGTTTTGAAAATGGATGAAAACTTCTACTCTACTTTTCAGCATATGAATATCTACTCAAAATGCCAAATTAATTGAACTTCCAATAAGAGTATATTGTATTTTGTTTAAAAGTCAACGTACTAGTGTTGTATATGTTTTTTAAGTTTCCTACTGAAAATTATTTGTTACTTGTTTTAATAAGTACCTTTGTATCCTCTTGTTACAAAAATATTATCAGGGAAGAGTTAACAATTGAAAAATGTTAATATAAAATTTGAACTTAAGTTTTGGTGATTATGAACTGAGCAGCTCCGATAAAACTGAATTTTTGGACAGATCTCCCAAGAATCTAAACTGATCTGACATAAGTATACTGAATGCTGAATCTATCTAATCTGATAAAGCCCAACAGTTAAGCAATAATAGGCGAGTTATTTGATCTAAATTAAGAAGTGAACTGATAATCTTATATAGCAGAGTTTTACTTGACTGACAATATCGGTTGGGAAGAAATCTAGCAAGTGGATTATGTCAAGTTATAGTAAATTGATAATAAGTTCAAGTATTGATCCCACAGATACTAATATTCAATTATTTGAATTTTTATCAATTAACTTAAGCTAGACAAAATAAATAAAAGTATGAGATATGAATTATAAATCTAAACTATTAAATATGACAATTGCAATTAAAATGTCGTATTCAATGATCAAGGAGATATTCAACTTCAAATAAAGAACTAAGACACACAACGGTACCAAACTCTACTATGTTGACACATGTTAAAATTCAATTTGTTATTAAATTTTTGACAATCATGGTGAAATCTCCAATTTATTTATTAAAGCATTCATTGAGTTAATAAACATATTTAAATCTAACAGTCCAATTATTTCTAATTGAATTTATTTAGATCTAAATACATTAAATCTTTATGAAATTTCAGTTTTCACCTAAAACTCCTCATTAAAATCGAATGTTATTTCTCGTCAGTTTAACCATGTGTTGATTGACGTCTTTGTTGGTATATTTAACCAATCTTCTCTAAACTCTTTTTTTCGATACTAACGATATACATGGTTAATCTTCCTGAGTTCTAAAGATCAGACCAGTACACAACTTATCAAAAATCCTATAACGTCTTCAGAATAAGAAAACCTTGGTGATTGACAAGATACTGAGTGACCGAGGAACTGAGTTTACCAATAAAATTTTTACTACTTATTTGGATGACAATGGGATTAATCACGACTTCTCAGCTGCAAGATCACCTTAGCAATATGGCTTTGCCGAGAGAAGAAACAAACTCCTCAAAAAACCAGCTTGAACCATGTTAGCTGACTCTTTCATCTCACAAAATTTCTAGGCAGAAGCTGTAAAACTGCATACTATACTCAAAACAGATTAATGATCAACATGAATCATGAAAAAACACCTTATGAGATCTGAAATGACAATCTACTTGAAATCTCCTACTTCTGAATATTTTGTTGATATTCTTCTGCTAGCAAAGACTATCGTGTGTTTAATAGCAAAACCCTAGTTGTTGAAGAATCAGTTTTTGTTGCCTTTGATGAATTTTCTGTTGTTCCAAATGGACATAATGCACAACTAAATGATCTACCTTTCTACACAACATACTTGTCACAATGATTTGTACTCCAGACAAGCAGCATCAAGGAGCCGAGTACTTGAAAGGTCACAAGTGCAGATAGGTTTGCCTTCTTCATTGCATGTACACAAGGTGCTTAATGAAAAGTTCATTGCACTGTACAAATCCATGAACATCATTACCAAAGATGATCTAGTGCAAGTCGAGAAGGAAATGGTTGAAGAGAAAAAGAAGAAGTCCCATGGCAACGGACCAGGTTGAATGGAAATTGGTTGTGGACTCATATGACTCAGACAGCACAGACATTGGCGATGAGAAGTTGCTGTTGACTCATGTCTTTTCTCCATCCTGATTCCTACCATTCCCATCAGCAAAGTGCTGTTAGGAATTAAAATTGCGGAAACAAATTTGATCTCCACTGAATCTGCTCTGTCTCAGATTGTCCAAAGGCTAAAGGCAAAGGAATTCTTCTTGAACCAACTGAACCGATCTCATCTGTTCAGACGGTCATTAATCTGACGATAGCAGGAAGTAGAAAGAATAATATAGATCAAGCTGAAGAAGTATGACAAGGGGGTAGATCATAGGACGATTAATCACTTTACTCAGATGAAGACATTAAAGAAGCTAGAGACCTCACAACTCTTGAAAATCAGATCCTTGAATGGACTGAAACTGATTTGATCTGAGAAGCCCATGGAAAGAAGAGACTTTAAGGCGATGATGATGAGAAAAAGCATGTTGCGGATCTTGCAGAATAAGAAGAGGGAAAACTTCAGCCCTCACAGTCGAACAACGTGAGATGATGCCGTTGTAATTAGTCAGCTCGAGATGGATGCCCTTGGGTTGGCTATGAATGTAAAAGTCATGAGGCAAAAATCTGCAACTGCTCTTCCCTCTTCCCTTGACAGAACCAACAATTGATGCAACTGAACAGATAGATCTTGGAGCTCAACTTGCAATCCCGATTCTTCTATACAACAATCAGAGATCCTACTCCATGTCACATTGAAGCAGATTCCTTAGAGCAGCATCAACAAAATGAACCTCAGATTGAGCATATGCAATAACACATCTATGTTCTGACCTCATCTGAAAAACTTCCAGAAGTTTCTCTGACCTCTACGGTTGATATGCTTTCATCCTTGGAAACTATCGCAATAGCTGAAATGGCTCCCATTCCACCGACTGAGTCAACCGAATCAATTGTCACTTCATCTCATCTGACCGGGACAACTGAAATAGCTGAGGATCCTACAACTCCGACTCTTCCACCTCACATTGAATCAGAAGTTCAGCACAACTCAAGATTGTAAATGGCGGGAGGCGGTGGCGGGGCGGTCGGTGACCTACCTACTGCCTCGACCGCCTCGGCGGTGCCCAGACGGTGCCTAGGCGATGCCCAGACGGTGCCGAGGCGGTTGAATTTTTTAAGTAATATTTTTTTATAGATAATCATGGAATATAATCATTTTTATATAAAATGTGCAATTAAATAATGTTTAAGGACAAAATATAATAGCATCTAGATAATGTGCAATTAATAAAGATTCATCATCATATTAATGCTATTATGCTAACAAAGTAATATAATATTTTTACCAAAAAACTAAGTTTAAATTTCAAAGTTTCAATCAATTATCCATCATTAGAACAAGTAGTAGACTAAACATAACTAATCTTCCAAATCATCTACATATGCACCATTTACTACATCCATGATCCTCTCATCATCGGACTCAAAATCAACATTTTCTTCATCCTCTCATTGTCGGCGGCAGTGGTGGCGGCGGGCGGATTGTGTATGGTGGTTGAGAGTTAAGAGTGAAAACCAAAAATAAAATAAAGAAAGTGAGGTGTGTTAGGGTTTTAATATTTAAAGTTAGTTGACTTTGACTAGGTTTTTAAAATTGTTGACTAGGTTTTTAAAATTGTTGACTACAACTTAAAAATCTTGACTGCCTGCCTTGCCCGCCGCCTCGCCCTAGCCCGCTTGCTCGCCACCTCGCCCTGCCTCCTCAATGCCGTTTAGCTTTGGCCGCCTAAAACACCCACCTCATGCATAGGCGGTGCGGTCGAGGGCCGCCTACTGCCTAGGCGGCCGCCTCGACCGCCATTTAGAACACTGGCACAACTCTACCTACTGTGGAAGAACTTTTTGATAATATCTTTCACTCAGATCACCCACGACATTTTGAGGATGTTTAGGCTGCCGCAGGTAATAAAACTGATCTGCACATCAGTTCAAATCAACATATGCTAGAACTTTATCTGTCTCAAATGTGACGTCCTCATATTGAACTTGAACCAAAACAGACTCAGGATACTCTTGAAGATCCCATTCTCTGTACACTGAACACAGTAAATCAGTCTCTCACCAACTTAGGGACTGAAATAGCTAGTCTCTGCGCAGATCACCTGGCATCTACCTAGATCTTGAGCTTTTTAGGTCCAATGTAAATTCACAGATCGCAAAGCTACTCAAAGTTGTCTTTTGGGAAAATATCCGAACTAAGAGCCACAAATGTCAGATCAATGTCCAATCTGATTTGCATAATTGACAAACAAGATGCGATGATGTAAAATCAGATCGAGACTATTGGCAAACAACTATCTGAAGTTGTTGAATTTCTTCAGGCTGATAGGAGTGATGCCAAAAAAGCGGGAAAAAAGCAGCTAGAAAAGCCCAAATCATCTACTCCTCCTCCCCCTCCCCTTCCGTCTCAGAACAAGATTGGAAGTTTTGGTAGTGGCCATGGATGTTCTGGTGGTAGTCAAAGCAGTAGTTCAAGTGGTGGTCACAGACCAAGCCATTCCTTGCACGAGTCATTCAGAAGATAGATTTAGTATTAAATCTTCTTATTTTAATAATTGCCTTGTTAAAGTATTGATTTTCGTTTATCTATGAAAGTACTATTTCATATCAATTCTTGTTCTTCTCCATAGTTTTGTCATCACCAAAAAAGGTGAAATCATTGACATAAAATTTGAACTTAAGTTTTGGTGATTATAAACTGAGCTGATCAGATAAGACTGAATTGTTGGACACATATTTGATCTCCCAGGGAATTAAGATGATCTGACATAAGTATGCCAAACGCTAAATCTATCCAATCTGACAATGCCCAACAGTTAAGCTACAACAATCAAGTGATCTGATCTGAAGTAAGAAGTGAATTGATAATCTTATATAACAGAGTTGTACTGATATGATCTTATACAATAGTCAAGGATAAAATTGAGCTGAAATAGACAAGATTGATTGTGCTAACCCTTATACTGATCTCAAGACATACTCTGAAATACAATAGTCAGTTGTCTTATTGTTTAATTTAAATTTGATCAAGGACAAACATTCTCTCTTTGAAACAGAATAAAAGATCCGTTGACTGATTTATTTAGCTAGTGTCCAAGGGAATCAATTGCCCAATACTATATTTGGGAAGACGAGAAGAATGCATGACGTTCTCTGAAAGATTGTCAGGCATCCAATACATTTGTGATTACCGTTCAAATTTATTTACGTTGGGACCATCTTCTATAAAAGGAATGCATCAAAAATGATAAAGACGTTCTGCGATTTTGAATCTTGCATATTATCGAGCATTTCTGAATTTCTATCAATATCTCTTCAAGTTATATCTTCAAGCTGATTTGAACACGCTTAAAGTTCAATTAGATCGATTAAGGATCACTTTGTGCACCTTTTATTCTCATCATTTGTTTAAACACGAGCTCTGTTGTATGGTGAAAGTATTTTAACTGTCAGAAGTGTGTTTTTGAACAAAGTAAGTTGTAGCATTGAGAATACGAGTTTCAGCTCAATAGGATTTGTGAACCGAGCTGAAGTGGGTTTTTACAAAAGTTGTACCAATGAAATCTTCTAGTGGAATTCTTCTGGAAACAGAACAAGGGAGACGTAGAAGTGTTGTCTTCGAACTTCCTAAACAAAATCTTTCCTCTATTTGCTTCCAGTCCTTATATTCATCTGATCTGATCATGTTATGTATATTTATTGTAACGAACCGTACTCTTACTACTTAAAATTTGCGGAAAAATTAAAAATTTTCTTTTAAACTAAAAGGAATGCGGAAATGAAATCAAATACGGTCGTCACTACATTCTCCATCAAATAAATATTTGAAATCGACATCGCCAACAAAATTTGCTAAAAGAAACACCCGTTCCAAAAGTCTTGAAATGAAACATAACATCAGAGTATTTTAAACTTGCATAAAAATCGTAAAATAACATGGGCGGTCCTCAGGTTTAGCCTGCCGCTCAGTCCAAGCCTGCCCCTTGGTCGCCACCTCCTGTCTCTTCATCAACATACTCACCTGCATCGATCAAGTCTAGTGAGTCTAAAGGACTCAACACGTATAAACTGGAATAACGAGTACTACATAATAAAATCACACGCAACTTTAAAATATGACATACATAACTTGAAACTTGACTTGCGTATTAAAACTTGAACATACATACATACATACTTCGACGTGCCATAACTTAAACTTTTCATAAACATGCTGCATACCTGAACGTACATACTTCATCATTTTGCTTAGAGGATGTTTCAAAGCAAGTGACCCATACATAATAAACGCCTGATCAGACAAACCACAGTACTGGTCTGACAGGGACGTATCAACTGCCACATACATGAGATCCCGTTCATAATTTAACGGGCTGGTTGGTCCCCGTTCATAATTTAACGCTTTCCAACCACGATCTAACCCGTTCATAATTTAACGGGGTGGAGAGGTCCTCGGCCACGTTCACCGACTTCCAAACCCATTCAATTTGGTCACAAGACATTTAGCATACCTCAAAACTTAAAATATTTTCTTTCTTGCACGTCTACGTACTTACTTGGTGTTGAGGGATTCGCTGGACTTCGATCGGGGCCGTTGCTGCACATACTGACATGAAATTGCATACTTAACTTACATCACTTAGACATAGAAATCATACTTACTCTCAAGTTCAATCATTACTTAGGACATTCTCAAATTTCCTGTGACACGACCTTGATAACCCTTGCACTAAACCAAGATATCAAACCCCAAACATGTTATAATATTTTTTTTCCCAAAACGTGAAGGACACGGACCCCGTGCCTACATCCGTGTAGGGGTCCGAGTAGACTCGGGTAAAAGGGTTCAGAAAAAAGGGTGGACACGAACCCCGTGTCAAGGTCCGGGTGGGGGTCCTGGTAGACTCTGGAACAATGCACTTCGGGTGGACAAAGGGCACGGACCCCGTGTGGGGGTCCGTGTGAGGGTCCGTGCAGACTCTGAAAAAAAACACTCCGGAAGAACAAAGGCACGGACCCCGTGTCAGGGTCCGTCCCCGGGTCCGTGTACCTGCGGGACGTGCCACTACGTGAAAAATTCAGAATCTGCAATGCTTAACACCTAAACTCGATCAAACGGATTACGAATAGACACCACGAGACACTTCTTAGAACTATAAGGCATATGACAATCCCAAGTGAACATTAAAAATAACCCCAAGAGTGACAATCTACAATCAACAACACAGTTCGGAATTCGACCCAACTTTCTTCCTACGACGCTTACTCCAACTCGGTGCCTAACGACGCGAGACCACCCGATAATAACCATTCCAACATCATAAACAAAGTACCTATACGCAGCAGCGATCACCCGTCGATCCCCAATGAAGCCTGCAACAAATAAACTCAAGAACACATATTTTCATAAAAGTCGCAGTTTGAGCAGTCCCACGAAAAACGCCATAACTCACTCAATATTCGTCCAAAAATTTCGAATCATATATCAAATCGAAGGTATCGAAATGTTCTACAATTGTGTAGTTGAAAGTTTTCTCAAAATATGTACCGAAAATTCACAGTTTAAACGGGAACAGTAAAAACGAGTTTTCAGATCTAAAATTCATTCAAAACTGATCCGAATCAATTTCTGCTCAAACGACGAACGTCACACACATAATTTTACGCATCAAACAACGCAACACATAATATGACATGATCGATGCAGAAAGAACAGATTATACGTGCCTTTTTGATATTTAAAAGTACCGTAACGACGACACCGACGCGGGAAAGAAGCGAGGCTTGATTCAGGACGAACGTGGCACCGTTTTCTTTGAATAAAATGCAACAAAACCTTGCTGGAATTTGATAGAGAAGGGGCGGCTGCTATGGGGAGAAAAACCCTAGAATTTCTTTCTTTTAAAATCTGAAAATAAGATGTGTAGGGTGTATTGTGTGTTTTAGTGTGTGTAAAAACGTGTAAGTGTGTGTGAGTGTGTGTAACGTGTGTGTGTTTTTAATTAGGAGAAATTTGTGCTAAATTAACTAAATTAAATACTAATTAAAAGTTAACACACACTAGTTTAGTCAAACTCTACAATTAAAATAATTACACACCAATTTTAAAAGTTTCAAACTCTTAATTCACTAAATACATAATAATACTTTAAAATATTAGAACTTGATAACTTATTAAAATGCCCCATCCTCAACTTAAAATAAAATACCATAATTAAAAATTGCCAAAAATCGTTACCGGGTCTTTTCCTCAATCCCGCCTTGAATGATCGCCTGAAACATGAAACTCGAAAAACATCTTAACGTGCATCACATAAACATAATTAATTTAAAATAGTGTATTTAAATAAATCATGCATGACTAAAACTCCACTTAAATTAATATAAATGATTTAATAATAATTAAATAAATGCATGGGCTTTACGTATACTAAATTTGGGCACTACATGTATTCCCTTTGTATATTGAACTGTTTTCATACTTTTATCATTTGAGTTGCTCTAAGTAGTTAGTTTGATGGGAAAACTTAACTAAGCTGTGTTAATCTATCAACTTTCCACTCTTTATCATTTTGTTAGTTTCCTAGTGTAAATTATTTGTTACTTGTTTTAATAAGTAACTTTATATCCTCTTGTTACGAAATATTATCAGGGAAAAGTAGTGATTTAGAACCAAAGTTCTTCACTAGGATTTCATGCACAACAAACATAGTTTTTAGATGTGGAATTGACTCGTCTTCCTGAAGATGAAGTTACTTAATTCCTTTTATTGTCTTGAATTTATTTGTCACGCACGCTTCATATATCACTATGAGAAATAATACTTGTGCAGGTTGCATCCATTAAAGTAATTCGCAATAAGCAAACAGGTTCTTCCGATGGATATGGATTTGTGGAATTCTATACACATGCTGCTGCTGAGAAAGTTCTACCATCTTATTCTTGTCTTACTATGCCTAACACAGATCAACTTTTTCGTTTGAATTGGGCTTCATTTAGCATGGGTGATAAACGTTCAAGTAATGGTTCCGATCTTTCTATCTTCGTAGGAGATTTAGCTGCTGATGTTACCGATACTTTGCTTCATGAAACTTTTGTTAATAAATATCCCTCTGTTAAAGCCGCTAAAGTTGTCATCGATGCCAATACTGGTCGTTCGAAAGGCTATGGTTTTGTTAGGTTGGAGATGACAATGAAAGATCGCAGGCTATGTATGAAATGAATGGTGTCTATTCTTCTGGCAGGCCCATGCGAATAGGTGCGGCAACACCAAGGAAGGCATCTGGTTATCAACAACAGTAATCATCTCAAGGCATTGATAAGCAATCTTAATCTCAATTATTTTATTTCTTCAAATCTTTTACAATTATGTTATGTTACATGGATACGGGTATGAGTATCGTATCGAATATGATATGGATATGATGATACAACATATTTTTAAAATATAAGACAAGATACGCTTAAGAAACGACAATTATTAAAATATATGTAAATATTATATATATTTATATAAATTTAGTATTAAAAATTAAACATTGTAGAGATTTATATATATGTGTGTGTGTGTAAATATATACAATGCACAACTTTAGAATAGTGATTTGAGAACAAAAAGAAAAAAAATTGAGAAACGTATCTCCGCAGTGTCCGTGGCCTATCCTAGTTGTGTCAAAGATGTATCTGACTGATCAAACCTACAAAAAGTCACATGGATTTTGCCGCAATCGGCACGCATATCAGCATGTCGTATCCTTATCTGTGTCGTATTTGTGTACCATAATTTAGAAAAAAAAAATTAGGAGTATTCGTACTACATAGCATATATTTCTTTCACACATTTCTAATTTTGGCCGATAGGCTTGGACAACATGAGCAGAAGTTATAGCCATTGCTGGTTGCATAATTGTTTCTAATTCTATCTTTGAACAGGACCTGAAAAAAATTTGAATCATTCCATTATCGAGCCTCCATTTGTAATTTTAATATGACCTCTAGATTTTACGTATTGCTGAGGTCACTTTCTCTTTTGTCATTCTCTTACTTGATCAAATTGGTTTCACCTGACATTTCATTTTATGAACGCGTGGTTTTCCATGTATTGGGTTCTGGATCAATCTGTTGTCTCTATGCTAGTTTTTTTCCCTTTTCACAAAAAACATGTAAATTTGCAGTCTAATATCTATAGAATGATTTAATAGGTGGACACTCGAATGGTGTCTCTGCCCCAAGCTCCCAGTCAAATGGAGATTCAGAGAACACTACAGTTGGTTATGTTAGAGTAGATGCCCTGCAAGCCAACGGTTGGCTAGGGAATTTATTGACTCAAGTGAAATAAACAATCTTTATTTTAATATAATTTAACTTTTTATGGTCTTGTTATACCTTTATCTGTATACCCATGCAAAGAGCATAGATAAAGTCCTTGATTATGCTTTAATACAAATGAATCGTAATTCGATTTTGAAACTCATTTGTAAACACTGCATATTCTAAATTCGTTCCTAGTCGATTCAGCCGCCTAAAACAGGGATAAAGGCCGCTTGAGCTCGAGACTAGCATCTGTGATGTTGTGTACTGCGTTTCTTGGTAAGGGCATAGAGATGTCCAAACATGCAGATGGGTGTCATATGATGATTATACAGAACAACCCTCCCTCGGAGTTTCCAAGTGGTTACCATTCATCGAGAGGATAAGTCCGTGGTTATGATTGTACACCATTAGTGCTTACGACTCGGGACAACACTGAGGCTCTATATGATAGGGCTGTGCTTTGACTCGTTTACCGGCTCCAGGAGAGTAATCAGGTGGCGAGGTTCGGTACAGTTGCGACACATATAGGAGCCAGTGCATTGTAGTCGGGGATTCACCGCTCACCTACAGGTGTAGATATCCTATGTGACCTAATGAAATAATAGTGCATGGAATCTCTGGCCAGAGTACGAGATGTACGTTGGAGAAGAAGTTCTCCAAATAGTACACGCGATGCCACTATTATAGTTATCACATAGTTATCGAATTAATATGCAACCCTCGATGAACCAATGGTTGCAGATTCGATCGGGATATATGAGATGAAGGGACCGTACTGTACGTTAATCATAATCGACTGGTTCTTGCAGGCACTATCAGTGATACCTAGGGGATCATGGGGCGATGCTACTAGACGCTCTTACCATGATCCGATGGGTGCAATCAGAAATGAGTTCTGACATTCTTGATCAAGGTATTGATGAAAAGAATGGGGCTAACTAGGGTAAGCCCGAATAAAGGATTATGTCCTGAATCACAAAGAGTTGTGAACCCACGGCTAGCTGTATCACTGAACCATTGAGGGTCACACAAGTATTGGATCGTTTGTTCCCGTTGAGAGAATAAATTCAAGAAGTTGAATTTATATTATATAGTAAATTCAAGGTGTTGAATTTATGATAATTAAATTTTGAGAGAATAAATTCAAGTAGTTGAATTTATAAAATTTGAGAATTTAATTTATTAAACTCAAATGTTGGGTTTATTAAATATTAAATTTTGGAGGTGATAAAAATTCAAGGAGTTGAATTTATAATTTAAATAATAGATTCAAATGTTGAATTTATAATGTATTTAATTTATTAAGCTCAAAAGTTGAGTTGATTAATTAATAAATTAAATATGGTGGATAATATGTTTAATGGGCTTGTAGGGGTACAAGTCCAACATATTAAATAATTAAAGTTTTAATGGACTTTGATTAAATTAATTAAACTAGTTAGACTAGCCCAATTAATTAAATCAAGCCCATTAATGTTAATTATGTAAGTAGATGAGCTAAACCCTAGCCTCCAAGAGACCACAAGTTTTCGAAAATGTTTCGGTAAATTAGAAAAGAAAAGATTTGGTATGCAATCAAATTATTTCATTGACTTAATTAATTCAATTAATTAAGAAAATGAATAATTAGTATTTAAAATAAGGATTTGTTTATCCTTAAGATATTGCATCAAATCATGAGAATGGGATTCTCAAATTTAAAACCCCTTTTCGGCACTTCCAAGAACGGGATTTTGGTTCTCGAGAATTCCTTCTCAAAAGCATGAACATTCGGCCACCTTGATATTTTTAGGGGTTTGAGCCGTCTCTCAATTATTTTCTCTCCTACGCAAAATATCTTCCATATTTTCTAGTGCAAATTGGAAGAGGTATAGATCATCCAGTCGTGGACCTAATTAGAAGGAAAGAAAGGAATCTCTTGAAGAAAGTTCGTAGGGATTCATCAAGAGCTAATCTGTTTATACCGGATTAGTTGGAGCCACGTGATTAATTCACAAAGGTATAATTTTCTAAACATCCTATGTATGTTTGATTATGAAAATCATACGAGCGTTCAAAGCAAAACATATTTTGATTGTCAAAATAAATAAATTTTTAAAACTTCCGCTGCGTTTGGGCATGTAGAAAACCGAGATGAAACAGGTTATCCAACCCTTTTCCTTCTCTCATCATTCTTTTCGGACAACATAGGCTAATGAACCATTTTCCATAGATTTTTGTTGGTGGACTTGACCCTAACTCAAGTGGTGAGGATCTCAGACAACCATTCTCACAATATGGTGAAATTTTATCAGTAAAAATCCCAGTCGGTAAGGGGTGTGGATTCATACAATTTGCGAACAGGTAGTTTACTGGTTAAAACTAGTCCTAGTTTCCTGTCTCAACTAAAGTAACAAAGTTGTGAATTTGAAGAAACAATGCTGAGGAGGCAATGCGGAAGTTGAATGGTACACAAATTGGACAGAAAATAGTATACGTCTGTCTTGGGGACGTAGTCCAGCGAATAAACAGGTGAGTTACCCTTTCATCCTCTCTTACTTTTCAGTGGTCTCATTGTTGCTGCCACTTTTTCATGTTTTCCACAATTTAAAGAGCATATGACCAAGGATATGTGATGATATTTCGTGGAATTTGGAAACATGTTGTGTAAATGTATTTGGAGCAGTAGTTGAAATGAGAACTGCAGTAGTGATATGGTTATGCTTCTGAAATGGGATATTTTTGCTAATGTAGATAAATTCTTCTCTCAATTTTTTTAAATGTTAAGTGGTATTTTCAAACGTTGAAAATATATACAATGTGATAAAACAAACATGATAATAGATTATCTTTCAGAGGGATGGAAAGTTGAATTTAAACATACTACTGTAGGGGAATGTGAAGCTGGATAAAAATACATGCTAAAATAATATGTATATGCTCGGTTATGTTTCTAGGAAGCGAAGATATTTCTGAGCAAGATGAACAAATATGTTTTCAAAATTTTAACAATTTTTGTTGGCTTTAATACATGTTAAAGATTTTGCAAAACTTGTTTTCTGTTGAACTTGCGTGACATGCTTTTCCCAAAACCCTCTCATGTGCTTTCGTTACCGTGAGTTTTTTCTCCAAGAATCATGTACTTCAATGTACATACTAAGATTGAATTGGCGGGCGATTAAATTCCACTTTGCACACTTATTTTTTAAGAAACATTATTTCTTGGTTTTTCTCCGTATTTTTTGAGTGGCATACACCAGTCAGCAGAGTTGGCAGGCTCTTTTAGGCACTACACATCCCTTCATTTCCAATGGTAGGCAGAATCAAGCTTATTCAAAGAGTATGCATGGGACAAGCCAAGGTTGCCTGTTGCGAACCACTTTATGCATATGATCCTTCCTAGGAAGCAGATTGATCTTTGCTTGGTTTGGGTCAAAATCTTGTGTTTATTCATGTCCTTTGCCTGCAGTCGAGAGCTGACTATGGAGATCAATGGAGCGGGGCATACTACAGGGGGGGACCATTTTTTGATGGCTTTGGATATGCAGCTGATCCAACCATGTATGTATATGGGCGGACTCATTATCCAATGTACGGAGCCCACCAACAGCAAGTAAGCTGAACATTGCTTTGGAACACAATTAAACATGGGATAGAGCTTGAGCTTGAGCTTTGCTCAGGTTTGGTAGTCATTTAAGCGGAGTGCATTCGTTAGAAGTGTGGATTTGACACGAACTTCTTGATTCGAATAAATGATCTTGGAAATGGTACTTTGATTGATACACTTAGATCATGTTGTTAACTTGGAACTTAATTATTATGTTTGCCTTTCTTCTTACATCTCTGGTTAAGTCATACAATTGATGAAACATGGCATGTATCTGTAAAATCCCTAGTATTGTTTCTAAACATTTAACAACCCCGGTCGTAGTTCATTTTTGTTTAACTTTACTTATTTTTTTTTTTATAATCTTACAAATAAAAGTAAAAATCAAATTTAAATTTTAGGTATACAAAAAGGGCAACTTATTTATAAATACCCAACTCCACTTTCAACTTTCTTTTTACCACCCACCCAATAATACCCTTTTCCTCTAATTATAGTACGTGGCATTGTTATACCTATCGAGCCTGTTCTTAAAGGCATATAGCCCCAAGACATATAGCTACACAAGGTTTCCAGCTTATATACCATAATCAAATGATCGATTTTTTTTTTAATAAAAGGCTCATCATACTTTTGTATAATAAATTGAACATTTTTTACCAGAGTGCCGCTGGGTTATATCCACCAAGTTTTACATACTGCTCCTTACAGTCCAACCACACAATTGCAATCGATGGTTTCTGACGCAGATTCCTTCAGCAACACTTAGCACAACTTGGTTTCGTTTCCTACCTCAGGGCGTAGAGTAAAACAATTCAATTTGAAACGCATACATGAGAGGGGCGAAAGCCTTGGTTCTTTTTTTCAAACATACGAACTATTATTACATAGTAACCTCCTATAGAGGAGGAGAAACTTGTTTAGTTACTATAATAAAAACACACATAAACTTCAAAGAAAAAAATATTACAATATTTGAAAGAAAATGAAGAGATTGCTACTCTTGTTATAATATAATGTCTTACAGCTGTGGTTGGCACTATCTGGTTGAGTGGTTGAAAGGTCCCTCCACTTTTCTTGATTTCTATGAAATAAAATGAAGAGGTTGGTTGATTCCTTCATTTTCCTTCTGTCTGATTATATATAGAAGTCCCTGGCGGATTTTTATTTAGAACTTCAAACTCTTGCTATAATATAATACCTTACAACTGTGGTTGGCACTATCTGGTTGAGTTGTTGAATGGTCGCTCCAGTTTTATTGATTTGTCTTTTTTTCTAGATTATTAATCTAGAAATGACTCGTTCTTGTGATTTTATCTTCTGGCATAACAAGTAGATATGCGTTTGTGAAACGTCTGCCCTTTTCAAAGCTTTAAAAGTACTAGAATTTTTTTTTTAACTCTATTGTTTTTCGGCCATCACATGAAAATATTTTTCCCCTTTAAAATAAAACATCAACCAACTAGCATTTTAAAAATCAAATGAATAGTCATAAAAATTGAAATCGTCTACTGTTTTACCAAACCTAGAAAAGCAATAATTTGAAAAGTATAGCTCATACTAAACCTCTCAAAATCCCTCAAAAGCATAAATAAACAGTCTAAAAATCTTTAACTGAAGTCATGAATCATAAAACGTAATGCGGAAAAATAGAAGTGCTGGTCCTCGGGCTGTGTGCGCCATCAGTCCGGTCAAACAATCCGTCAAGACCTCCCTCAACCTCACCTGCATCCATCACACCTAGTGAGTCTAAAGACTCAACACAACATAATCTTAATAACAAATAATACATAATACAGTCAACATATAACAGTGAAAAATATTTGTACTTAAAATATTGTTTTCATGAGGATGCATAAACTTCAAACATGAACATTTTCGTAAACCTTTTCAAGATGCATAAACTTTAAATAGAAACATTTTCATAATGATGCATCAACTTTAAGCATAAATATTTTCATGACATGCATCACATAAACCTTAACCTTTTTCCTCAACATGACATAAAACCTTTTCATGATCATAACATTTTTCCTTTTTCCTTTTCTTTTTCTTTTGTTGAATTCAGATCGTTAATTGTGACTTTCCTGATCATGATCATAAATCGATGGATCCATCTACATATAACCACAGTACTAGGCGGCGGGGGACACCAGCAACACTCTCACCGGTCAACTAGGCCCTGGCCTATCATTTTTCGAATAGAAATACGATCGTCGAGGCTCCCTCTGGGGCCTTTTTCCAAAACCCTCTCATACGAGCGTGCGGCGGCTGCGCGCACAGGGCCCTTGCGGCTGCCCGAAACGTTCGGTCAGCGGGGCGGGCGGTTGCCCGGGAGTGTCTCGGGAACCGTTCTGGATGATGGGCTTGAATTGTTTGGGCCTAGGGTGCGATTTTCTGATTTTTCAATTTTTTGGGTAAAATTGATATTTTTGAAAATTGGTTCAATTTTTATTTGAAAATTAATAATTTTCTTGTAAAATAAATAATTAGAATGTGATTTTAATTATTTATAGTAAGTAAAATTGAGTTTTACAAGAAATCAATTATTATTGATTTAATTAGAAATTAAATAAAGGTGTTTATTTAATTTGTTAAATTCTTTAATAATTGTGGTGGTTAGTGATAAATTATTAGATATATGATTTATCAATTAATTAAATTGTTTAATTAAATTGATGTTAATATTTGATATTAAATGCATGAAGGATGATCGAGAGCCTTGACCAATGTGTTAGGTGTATGTTATGATATTTTATTGTTTTATTCGGTTTTTTATTAATATTTGATATTATTAAAGTGAGCCTGGTTTATGGCTCGTTCCCACCCTATGAGATGTATCCCTTATGTGCCATGACTATTTAAATGTAATTATTAGAAATAGTGGGAGATCAAGACTGGAAAATGGTGGGCCCGATGATCAAGATGAAGACATGAAAAATATTGGAAACTCTTGTAATTGTTGTATTTGCATCCCTGCATTCACCTAGGTTTTGGACCTGGATCCATGTCTGGCTCACATGGATCTAATAGTGTTGACGATCGATCATCCTTATTTATTGTTGAATGTCATATTATGATATATGCGATATATAGTAGTATGCATGTATGTATATTATTAGATAATATAGTTGCATGAATCCGGCAAACATACAAACTCATGGCACGCGATTTTTAAATTAAAATGATGAGACAATTTTAAAAATTAAAATCCCTCATTTTGAATAAGATTCAAAATTTATATCAAATCGAAAAAGTAAAAATTAAAGGAGTTTAATTTTTCCTTGCCTTCCATCAACCGTGGTTGCATGTTAATCGCTACCCGCGGACAGTGTCTGGCTCATATTATTGGGGAGGCCTGTACGCCGGAAAGCTGTGACTTCCACCAGACATATGATGTGAATTGAGTGGAACTCCCATGACTTCGGCTCATATTATTGGGTCCTTATTAAACGTGAGGCAAAACACGCGGAGGTTGCATAGGGATGCAATTGGACTCTACTTTTTAGAAATTATAATTGGCTGATATTATTCGGGATTATAATTGGCTAATTGGACTCTACGTGCCTACTAAGGAAATACGATTTCCCTTTTTCATCAGAGGGTGGTGGAAATGTCAAAATAGTATGAGGGTAATTTATAAAATAAAAATCCATATTTTATATCTTAAAATTATTTTAAAATAATCAACAACCATTATTCTGTTTCCGTATCAGTATATTTTCGATTTCGTCACGTAATAAATTTTTATTATTAACAAGCTAATCGAATCTAATTTTCAAGACTGGTTGGGAAAATTGTTCTGCATTCAGAGAAAATGGCATACACACTAATGTCAGTCCTGTTGAACTGACAAAGCATGCAAGATGGTAGGACCATAGTATGCAAGCTAAAGTGTAACATTCTCGCTTTTATGTCAAATGAACTGTGGGGACAGTTTGAGGAAATGTTGAATGTTGCTGACATTCGAATACACATGCAAGAGTTGCATGGTACATGAAACTCGTACAGTGATGCACACCATTTTTTAAAAAGCTCATGACTACACGAATGCAAGATGGGGCTTTGGTCCATGAGCGTAGTGTACATATGATTGGGCTTATTGAAAATGTGGTGGGCCTGGAATATGTGATTCCTAATGAGTTAGTTGATGACATCAATTTGTTGTCTTTCTCTTCCTCATTTGACGGGGTTATGGTGAACTTCAATTTGAATAAGATAGATGATAGTCTTGATGAGCTAGTCAATACGCTTATAACTTATGAGATCACCATAAAATAGGAAAATGTTGTTTCCTAGGTGGCCTTGTTGTCAGGAACAAAAGTGGCCAGCAATGTAAGGGAAAGAAATATTCTGCCCCTCACAAGAAAAAACCCAATAAGAGGCAAACTCCGAAAGACACTTAAAAGGCCTACGAAGCCCGATAAGTCAGAACATATTTCACTGCAAGAAGTCCGGACATAAGAAGTTATATGAGCCAGAAATGTTCTGGAAATGATGAATGAATGTCCAAGTTAACAGGATTTCAACAAAAAACAAAAGAAAGTTAGATGATCCAAATCCCGCACAAATATGGCACGCTAGACTAGGTCACATTTCTCAAAGAAGGATGCACAAGCTAGTGGGAGAATGCATGTTTGACTTGTCAGACATAAATTCTATACTTACTGTTGCGTGTTTTCTTTAATGCTTGCAAGCGCACGGCGTCAAGTTATAGTAAAATGTAATTATGAGTACAAGTATCGATCCCACGAGGAATGTAATTTCTAAATTTATATTAATGCTTGTAATTAGAATAGTCTCGATTTTATTTAGAATAATCAAATAACAGATTTGTTCGTATCAATGACTGAATTGTAAATAAATTTAATTTTAATACCAAATAGAGTTGAACAACAATGGAATAAAAGATCTAGAGGTCCGATTTCACGCAACTATCCACCATGTGTTATTTTGTGTAGCTATATTATAATTGTCCTTCTTATTCATTAACCAAGAATTCCATAATTATCTACTCCCTCTCTCGAGTGCTAAGTAGATACTAATTATCTAACAAAGGATTGCAACGTCTCCGTCAACAATCGATAATTAAATAACACAACAAGCGCTAAATTCTTTTAATGGATTCCATAGCAATATATGTGCTCTCGAACTATATAAATACCATCGATGTATTTTTCCCTTTCTTGATTATAAATTCCCTTTTTCAAGTGATAATTTATAAACATACAAATCATCAAGATATGGCCAATAAAATGAAAGCATTAAGATTGGAAAAACACAAATGAACAATAAAGACAACTTATATAGCATAAATCATGAGTCTCAACACATGGTTTCTAGTTTTGTTCCATCATTCCTCTAGAATTAAGATTTAGTTCATAATAATAAAAATAAAACAACAACACATAAACATTAAACAAGACATATCAAAATAAGAGTAAAAATAAAGAAAGAACTTAGAACAAGAGTTTTGGAGTGTATGAAGTTTTTGTCCAAAGATGTGCAAGAACTTGTTGATGATGATCTTCTTGATCTTCAATCTTCTTCCTTGTAGCCTCCACCCTTTTCCTAGCTTCTCTCCATACCCTAGATGATGAAAAAGAGATCCCTTTTATAGTCTAGACAAGATATCCCACGTAGCACACCATTCTCCCCTCCTTTTCCTCAAAGTCTACAAAGTTTCACAATTTCCGGAGGAATGTTTGTGCATGACCGCGGGTGCGGTAGTGTAAGCACCGCGGGTGCGGTGTCTTTTCGCCAAAAATTCTGTTGCTGCATAGGTGACACCGCGGGTGCGGCGTTTGCATGACCGCAGGTGCGGTCATGCCTCGGCAGTTGGCGCGGGTGCGGTAGCATAGGCAGCGCGGGTGCACTGTTGCTTCGTGTATCTTTGTCCTTTGCACCTTCTAATTCATCACTATATCACTCCAAACTCTCATTTCTAAGCTTCCAAACTACAATAACAAAAACAACAACATATCAAATAAAATCTACTCAAGAATCACAAAATTCCAAGTTAAAAACAAGTAATAAAAGTACAATAAATTGCACTTATCAAACTCCCCCAAACTTAAGATTTTGCTAGTCCCGAGCAAAATAAAACAACAAAAACAAACAAACAAACAAATAAGTCATGAAATATTTTAAAGAACTTGGCCTCAATATAAATTCAAAATCCACCATGCATTTACAATTCAAATCAATTCAACCACTTGTTCATCCAGATAAAATCATATGATTGGTTCGTTCTCTAACTTCAAATCTCTCAACCATGTTTCAAATCATTATCAATTGATTTCAAATTTTTACAAACACATATCACAAGGTCTTTTTCGGTAAAAATTGGGTTCAAAGCAATATTCATTCAAGAAATGGATACCCAATAAATATTTGATGCAATGAGGTGTGTGAAAAATTGATCAAAATTCTTATTCAATGACAGTGTTTATCGATTGTCCATAGGCTAGATCCTCCCAATCACTCTCCACTAGTATATTGGACAACTATGACTAGGTTAATAGGATTTTCAATGGTTATAATGTTAGGCCTCGGTTCATGGCTACAAATAAAGTTTAGGAGTTCAAATAAGGGGGTTCTTTTGATCTCCATTTTTTTTCTTTTTCTTTTTCTTTATTCATCTCATCTCTTTTTCTCCCCTTTTTCTCCAATCTTCAACAATGTATCATTATTCATTTTTTCTTTTGTAGGAGAAAATCAATTTCTTTCGAATTCTTACTCCCTTGAGAAGGTAGGAATTAATTGTATAAGATATTCAAAAGGTTGGTAATTGTGGGATTCTTGAAAAAAATATTTGAATGGGGGTCTTTTACACATATTTACGTGTGCCATTCAAATTCATATAAGCTCAAAGAGGTGACAAATGATAAATTAATTTATTTGGTAGCTTGAAAGGCTCAATCGATCCAAAAAATCACCTAAATCATTCCTAAATCATAAATTGTCTGTATTTCGCCTCGAGTGATGTTTGGATAGTTCTAGACAAAATCTCAATTCACCATCAAAAATTAGAATCTAATCATCGTGAAAATGGTGTCTCAATGCATCAACCAAATACATATATATTCAAAAAGAAATGTGCTTGGCTTCCAAGGAATTTCAAAAACACAACTCTTTTCTCTTATAGGCTCAAAAGGGCTTCAAATGAATGTTTATGAATAATATACATGGCCCAAATAAATTCAAAGATTGCCTCAATCATTTATGTGTTTGCAAAAATTTTATTTCAATGTCAAATAAAAATCACAAAGTTTTATAGAAATTGTAAGTCTCAAACTCACCAAATCTCATGATTATTCTCTAAATTTTTCAAAGTGATCAATTAACATGAATTTAATGCATGACATTTCTTTTTCATAAAAATATTTTCATCATTGGCCAATTCATTAAAAATTTCATGACTAAAATACTACAAACACACAAAATAAATCAAAAATTTAAACACACAAAAATACACTAAATAAATAAACACACGAAAACAAATAAAAACTCCAAATAAAATAAAATAAAACACAAACCAAATAAAATAAAATAAATCTCCCCCAAACTTAAACATGTGCATCGTCCTCGATGTGAATAAGCATGATAAATAGGAAAATGCACATACACTGGGCAACGACCGTCAGTGGTCATTGCCATCATCCTCATCATCGTCATCGTGGTGGGGTGGTTGGAACTCTGGCGGGTGGTAAACAGGTGGCCACTGTGGAGGAGGTGGAAACGGATGACCAGAAGTAGAAGCAGATGGAAACTGCTGAGCCAACACCGAAGTGAAATCCATCATGTACCCCATGAATGTATCGGTCCTATACCGAAAAGCATCCATCTCTTGGCGTTGTACCCGCATATCCTCTTCCAACTGATTCAACCTATTTCTCCTATGCCTTTGCTGCGGCTGTGGCTCTTGATCTTGGGCTTGGTCACGTCTCTCTGCAGCTCTCCGATTGAATTCCCTTTCAGCTCTACGTGCTGCAGCTTGGTCATTTCTGACTCCCATAAATGCCTGAGCTATCACAATAGGATTTTTCGGCTTCAGAACTTCTTCATTCGGAGCCCAAGTCACTCCCGCATGTTGGCACAATATGGTGATGAGAGAGGGGTGGAGAAGTCCACTCGGAGAGTTACCTCTTCCATAGTCGAGAATGGAATTTTGAAGCAATTGACCGAGATCAACTGTCTTTCCTGTCATAATGCAAAATGTGAGGATGGCCCTCTCCTTAATGACAGTAGTGGTGTGTTCGGTTGGCTTTATCCTAGCAGCAATGAATGAATACCAATTTTTAGCAACAGTCTTCAGATCAGACTTTGCTAGGCTCAAGTGCACATCGTCCCTCATTCGCCATTCGGCTCCCTGTATACATATTGTTTGAAGAATATTGTTATAATCAACATGCTCATTTCTGTATTCTTCATACTCGTCGTGCATGATTTGAGGGAAGCCATATATCGTGTTGATTGTATGTGCATCATATGCTACCTGTTTACCTCGATCAAAAACTGTCAATCGATCATATCTAACCTTAAGGTTAGCGTAGAACTCTCTCACCAGTGATATGACAGCATCCTGTGGCTGTCTGCCAAATTCTTCCCACTGTCTAGCAGTAAGCATCCTCCCAATTTCAGTATCAGGGAAGCTCATATCAAATCCTCTCTCCTTGATAATGCTTCTATTCAAAATCTTCCCATATTGTTCTTCCGCCCTCTCATCATAAAACCGACTCGCATCATAGTTCACCCTTGATGATGATGAAGCACCCTTTGATGACTTTCTTTTTAGTGGCATTTTGTCGAACACCTTCTCAACACAACTTTAATTCAACCCACTTATCAAAATACAAGATTATTGCAATTCACCAAACTACTACTTCACAATATTCACACTTCAACAATGTACACAATAATCAATCAACAATATTCCCAAAATCAAAAGTATGCTTCACAAAATGAATAATTTCCTTCCTTAACAACAAATTTCGAATTTAGCAACAAATTTGCTAGAATTTGCTCACCTTGGGTGTGTTGAATTGTTTCTTGAAGAACAAAAACAAAGTTGTGTTCAAATTCTTGAATAAATTTTGAATCCCCTTTTTCAACCCTAGGTTGGATTTTTGAATTTGATGGAAAGAAATGAGGTATTTGATGGAATGTGTGAAGATTTGTAAGTTGTAGTGATGAATTTGTTGAAAGAAGAACAAAGATTTGGTGTATGAGTTGTGTTTGGAGTAGGGATTTTCGAAAATATGGAAGTGGGTGTTCTTGAGAGTGTGTTTCGGTAATGGAAGAGAATGCCCGATTGTTTGTTAAAAAGGTGTTACCGCGGGTGCGGTAGTGTAAGCACCGCGGGTGCGGTGTCATTTCGAACAAGCAGCGCGGGTGCGGTAGTGTAGGCAGCGCGGGTGCGCTCTTGTCTCGGCAGTTTAGCGCAGGGGCGGGTAGCATAGGCAGCGCGGGTGCGCTGTGTGTTCGGCAGCTACGCGCATTTCTCCATAATGCACGACCGCGGGTGCGCTAATGTAAGCACCGCGGGTGCGGTAGTGCTTCGGCACTCCTAGCGCGGGGGCGCTTTATTTGTGCTGCGGGTGCACTCCTGCTTCGAATTTTCTTGAATTTGTAATGCACCTCAAGCATAGGTGCAGTGCACATGAGACTGTAAGGGCGCTCCTGTTTTATCAAAATATTTTTTTCTCAACTTTTCAGTCCTGAAAAGAAAACAATTGAAAATCATTAAATTTGGGAAGATAAAATCACACATTATATCTAAAAAATACAAAAACACAAATAACATGATACAAAAATAAAATCAACCCCAAAATCAGAATGCAAAATAAACAAAAAATTTGGGTTGCCTCCCAATTAGCGCTTGGTTTAACGTCATCAGCCTGACTTTCATCAGTCTACTTTGGTTCTCGCAGTGGGATGTTGTCCATGTGTCGCACTTCATTGCCAAAGTAATGCTTGACCCTCTGACCATTGACTTTGAATGTCTCGCCATTTTTGCATTTTAGTTCAATTGCACCATGTGGGTACACTTTTTCTACTGTGAATGGGCCAGACCATCTGGATTTTAACTTACCAGGAAACAACCTCATGTCGAGAATTGAATAATAACACCTGTTGTCCTGCTTCAAATTCTCGTCGAAGAATCTGCTTGTCGTGCCATCTCTTGGTATTTTCTTTGTATATCTTGGCATTCTCGTATGCATCATTCCTGAATTCTTCCATCTCATTCAACTGCAACAGTCGTTGCTCGCTCGATGCTCCCATATCAAAATTTAGCTTTTTGATAGCCCAAAATGCCTTGTGCTCCAGTTCCAAAGGTAAATGACAAGCTTTCCCAAAGACCAACCTATAAGGTGACATCCCGATAGGTGTCTTGTATGCAGTCCTGTATGCCCATAAAGCGTCATCTAGCTTGATTGCCCAATCCTTCCGGTTTGTTTTCACTGTCTTTTCCAATATTTGCTTAATCTCCCGGTTGGATATCTCTGCTTGCCCATTAGCTTGCGGGTGGTATGCCAGTGTCACCCTGTGCTTCACATCATACTTGGCCAATAGTGAGTTAAAAATTTTGTTACAGAAATGTGTACCTTCATCACTGATAATGGCCCTAGGCGTTCCAAATCTCGTGAAGATGTTCCTGTGGACAAACTTAACAACAACTCGAGCATCATTAGTTTTGGTGGCAATTGCTTCCACCCACTTTGACACATAATCGACAGCAAGTAAAATGTATGATTGACCAAACGAAGATGGGAAGGGACCCATAAAGTCAATACCCCAGACATCGAAGAGTTCCACCTCCAAAATATTTGTTAGTGGAAATTCATGTCGTCTAGAAATATTGCCAACTCTTTGGCATTTATCACATGACTTTACTAAGGTATAGCTGTCTTTAAACAAACTGGGCCAATAAAAACCGGATTGACAATACCTTAGCCGCTGTTCGTGACGCTCCAAAGTGTCCACCATAAAGTGAGGAATGACACTGCTCTAGAATTATACCCGCTTCTTCCTCAGCTACACATCGTCTGATTATCTGATCAGCGCATCTCTTAAACAAGAACGGATCGTCCCACAGGTAAAACTTAGCATCATGAAGAAATTTCTTCTTTTGATGATACGTTAAATCTGAAGGCAATTCTCCTGCAGCAAGAAATTAGCTATATCTGCAAACCACGGATGTGTAACACTTACCTTGAAAAGTTGCTCATCTGGGAATGACTCGTTGATAGCTCCACCTTCAGTTCGTTCTTCCAGCTCTAGTCGTGACAGGTGATCAGCCACCTGGTTCTCACAACCTTTTTTATCTTTGACTTCAAAGTCAAATTCTTGAAGTAGGAGTATCCATCGTATCAATCTGGGCTTTGCATCCTTTTTGGCAAACAAGTATCGAAGAGCTGCATGATCAGTAAAAACGGTTACCTTGGTGCCAATGAGATATGTTCTGAACTTGTCAAATACAAACACCACTGCTAGCATCTCTTTTTCAGTAGTTGTGTAATTCTGTTGGGCTGCATTGAGTGTACGACTTGCATAGTAGATAGCTTTAAACATCTTGTCTCGTCTTTGTCCCAATGCTGCTCCTACAGCATAGTCGCTAGCATCACACATGAGCTCAAAGGGCTCCTTCCAATCATGTACTATCATGATGGGTGCTGAAATCAATGCTTTCTTGATCCTGTTAAATGCCTGCAAGCAATCATCGTCGAAAATAAATGTTGAATCTTTCTCTAACAAATTACATAAAGGTCTAGTAATTTTAGAGAAATCTTTAATATAACGACGATAAAACCCGGCATGTCCCAAGAAACTTCGAATTCCTTTCACATTTTTCGGCGGTGGAAGATTTTCAATTGCCACAACTTTGGCCCTGTCAACTTCTATTCCTTTAGCTGAAATTTTGTGGCCAAGCACAATACCTTCGGGAACCATGAAGTGACATTTTTCCCAATTCAGAACTAGATTCTTAGCTGGACATCTCTGCAAAACGAGCATTAAATTTTGCAAACAATGATCAAAAGATGTACCAAATACAGAAATGTCATCCATAAAAACCTCCATTATTTCCTCAACCATGTCAGAAAATATGGCCATCATACACCTCTGAAAAGTAGCAGGTGCATTGCATAGTCCAAATGGCATTCTCCTGAAAGCAAATGTACCGTAAGGGCAAGTGAAGGTAGTCTTCTCCTGATCCTCCGGTGCTATGACAATCTGATTGTAACCTGAATAACCATCTAGAAAGCAATAATAATGATAACCACCAACTCTATCAAGCATCTGGTCAATAAATGGAAGTGGGAAATGATCTTTCCTAGTAGCATCATTCAATTTCCTGTAGTCTATGCATACTCGCCAACCAGTCACTGGACGAGTTGAAATCAATTCATTGTTCTCATTTTTCACTACAGTTATTCCTCCCTTCTTAGGCACTACTTGTACTGGTGAAACCCATGAGCTATCAGATATAGCATAAATAACACCAGCATTTAACAATTTTAACACCTCAGCCCTCACAACCTCTTTCATTGCAGGATTAAACCTTCTCTGATGATCAACATAAGGTGAATATGATTCATGCATCAAAATTTTATGCATACAAACAGTAGGGCTAATTCCCCTTATATCAGCAATTGTCCATCCCAGAGCAGATTTAAATTCTCTCAACACCCTCAACAATTTTTCTTTTTCAGTACAAGTAAGAAAAGAAGAGATGATTACCGGATATGTTGAATTTTCACCTAAAAATGCATAACAGAGGTGACTTGGAAGTTCCTTCAATTCAGGGGATACTTTTGGTACCTCTATAATTGCATCTTCAAGTAGTTCTACATTATGCACATCAATCTTTTCTTTAGGCAATGTATCGAGAGCAAGTAACTCCTCTTGCACGTCCCAATCATCTTCATCCAATATAGACGCCAATTCCAACAAGCATCTTTCCAAAGAATCTTTCGTCAATCTACCTGCACCAACATGAGATACACATGAATCAATTACATCAATACTATTACAAGTACTTACCTCATTTGGTTCCTTGATTGTGTTGTAGATGTTGAACATGACTTCTTCTCCACCTACTCTCAATGTAAGCTCACCCTTGTGCACATCGATCAAAGCTTTTCCAGTGGCCAAAAATGGCCTTCCAAATATAAGTGGGGTGTCCTGATCTTCTTCCATATCTAGAATGACAAAATCAGCAGGAAATATAAATTTGTCTACCTTTACCAGAACATCCTCCACTATACCCCATGGATATGTAAGTGATCTATCCGCCAGCTGCAGGGTAATAGTGCTAGGCTTCACCTCGCCAAGCTCTAAAGTCCTGTAAATGGAAAAAGGCATTAAATTAATACTGGCACCCAAATCACATAAAGCTTTATTTATTCTAGAACCACCAATAACACAAGGAATAGTAAAACTCCCTGGATCTTTGAGTTTCTGTGGTAGTTTCCTTTGAAGTATGGCGCTACACTCTTCTGTCAACTTCACTGTCTCAAACTCATGCAACTTCCTCTTCTTTGACATCACATCTTTGATGAACTTTGCATAGTTTGGCATTTGTTCTAACGCATCAGCAAATGGAATGTTGATATGAATTTTCTTGAAATTTCCAAAAATTTGGCAAATTGCTCATCCAATTTCTTCTTTTTGAACCTCAGCGGATAAGGAAGAATTGGCTGAAATACCGGAGGTTGTTCAATTTCAGCTTCAGCTTTGGAACCCTCAGTTTCGACTTCTTCAACAATTACCTCCTTTTCATCCTTATCATTGGAATTTTTACCATCAAGTTCTTTTCCACTCCTCAAATGTACTGCCTTGCACTGCTCTTTTGGGTTCACCTCTGTGTTACTGGGAAATTGCCCCTTGTTCTGATCTTTTAGAGCGTTGGCCAACTGTCCGATTTGCGTTTCCAAAGATTTCATTGTGGCACCCATGTTTCCCATGTGAGTCTCCATATTGTCAAGACGAGATTCAGTCCTCGCCATCCTTTTTCCAGACTCAGCAACAAATGTACCTACCAAATCTTCAAATGAAGGCTTTCCTTCCCCCTTTGATGCATTGAACCCCGGTGGAGGATTCAAAACATTCTTATTATTAGCATATGAAAAATTCTCGTGATTTCTCAAACCCGGATGATACGTGTTAGAGGGAGGGTTACCTCGATATCCTCCGTATCCACCAAAATTCCTATTGTTGATATAATGAGCCTCATCAGGAATATGTGGTTCCTCAGTGACAACAGATGCATTTTCAACCTCTGATGTACTAGCTTTGTTCATTGCTGCAATTTGAGTTGTTAAAGCTGAAACTTGAGCTGTGAGTGATGTAATAGGATCTATGGCATAAATCCCAGCTTGCTTCTTCACTCCTGATCTTTCAGTCGGCCACTGATAACTGTTAATGGTCATCTGTTCAAGCAAATCATATGCTTGATCGGGTGATTTGGCAAATATTGTGCCACCAGCTGCTGCATCAACAATACCTCTTGTTTGTCCATTCAAACCATTGTAAAATAATTAAATCGGTACCCAATCTTCAAAACCATGGTTTGGACATCTCCTCAACAATTCCTTATACCGTTCCCATGCCTCATATAGTTGCTCAAAATCAGTCTGCCTAAAAGTACTTATCTCGATTTTCAACTGTGCAGACTTCGCAGGTGGGAAATATTTTGCAAGAAACTTAGTTGCTAAATCCTGCCAGGTAGTGATACTCCCCAAAGGAAGCGATTGGAGCCATCCTCTTGCTTGGTCCCTAAGAGAAAAAGGAAACAAACGCAATCGAATTATATCATCAGAAACACCATTTATTTTTACCGTGTCAGTAATTTCAAGGAATGTTCTGAGATGTAAATGAGGATCTGCAGTAGCGGCTCCCCTAAACTGATTCTGTTGAACCATGTTTATCAACGCAGGCTTGAGCTCAAAGTTGTTTGCATTAATCGTTCCTCGTGCTATACCAGAATAATGAGCATTCAATACTGGCCTAAAATGATCTCGGATGGGTATTGCAGGGGGTGGATTTTCATTGTCTCTGTTTTCAGCCATTGCTAGAATCTCTTCTCTTCTTGCCTTTCTTAACCTTCTTGCGGTTCTTTCGATCTCAGGATCAAAGATAAGCAAGTCAAGATTTTGCGATCTTCGCATGCACTGTCAAACAAAAACAATAAACAAATCAGTGTTTAATGTGGTATAATAAAAATAGCTCTAAATTAAAATCTAGACTAATTGGTAACAATACTAATATAAATTCAAATTTTACACTCCCCGGCAACGGCGCCAAAAACTTGTTGCGTGTTTTCTTTAATGCTCGCAAGCGCACGGCGTCAAGTTATAGTAAAATGTAATTATGAGTACAAGTATCGATCCCACGAGGAATGTAATTTCTAAATTTATATTAATGCTTGTAATTAGAATAGTCTCGATTTTATTTAGAATAATCAAATAACAGATTTGTTCGTATCAATGACTGAATTGTAAATAAATTTAATTTTAATACCAAATAGAGTTGAACAACAATGGAATAAAAGATCTAGAGGTCCGATTTCACGCAACTATCCACCATGTGTTATTTTGTGTAGCTATATTATAATTGTCCTTCTTATTCATTAACCAAGAATTCCATAATTATCTACTCCCTCTCTCGAGTGCTAAGTAGATACTAATTATCTAACAAAGGATTGCAACGTCTCCGTCAACAATCGATAATTAAATAACACAACAAGCGCTAAATTCTTTTAATGGATTCCATAGCAATATATGTGCTCTCGAACTATATAAATACCATCGATGTATTTTTCCTTTCTTGATTATAAATTCCCTTTTTCAAGTGATAATTTATAAACATACAAATCATTCAAGATACGGCCAATAAAATGAAAGCATTAAGATTGGAAAAACACAAATGAACAATAAAGACAACTTATATAGCATAAATCATGAGTCTCAACAAATGGTTTCTAGTTTTGTTCCATCATTCCTCTAGAATTAAGATTTAGTTCATAATAATAAAAATAAAACAACAACACATAAACATTAAACAAGACATATCAAAATAAGAGTAAAAATAAAGAAAGAACTTAGAACAAGAGTTTTGGAGTGTATGAAGTTTTTGTCCAAAGATGTGCAAGAACTTGTTGATGATGATCTTCTTGATCTTCAATCTTCTTCCTTGTAGCCTCCACCCTTTTCCTAGCTTCTCTCCATACCCTAGATGATGAAAAAGAGATCCCTTTTATAGTCTAGACAAGATATCCCACGTAGCACACCATTCTCCCCTCCTTTTCCTCAAAGTCTACAAAGTTTCACAATTTCCGGAGGAATGTTTGTGCATGACCGCGGGTGCGGTAGTGTAAGCACCGCGGGTGCGGTGTCTTTTCGCCAAAAATTCTATTGCTGCATAGGTGACACCGCGGGTGCGGCGCTTGCATGACCGCGGGTGCGGTCATGCCTCGGCAGTTGGCGCGGGTGCGGTAGCATAGGCAGCGCGGGTGCACTGTTGCTTCGTGTATCTTTGTCCTTTGCACCTTCTAATTCATCACTATATCACTCCAAACTCTCATTTCTAAGCTTCCAAACTACAATAACAAAAACAACAACATATCAAATAAAATCTGCTCAAGAATCACAAAATTCCAAGTTAAAAACAAGTAATAAAAGTACAATAAATTGCACTTATCACTTACCCGTGAGTCCTGTCTGAAAAGAAAAATGACCAAGACTCCATTCGATGGAAACGTGGAACGTGCGCATGGTCTATTGGATTTGATCCACACAGACATTTGTGGCCCGCTAAGTGTTAGCACAGGATATGGGTAATCCTACTTCATTACCTTTACTGATGACCATTCGAGGTATGGGTGTGTTTATTTGATAAAACACAAATCTGAAGCATTTGAAAAGTTCAAAGAATTCATATTTGAAGTAGAAAATTAGCTAGAAAGAAGTATTAAGGCACTTCGATCTGATCGAGGTGGAGAATACTTAAATTCTGAATTTTTGGGTTATCTAAAAGGGAATGTGATTCTCTCACAGTGACTCCACCAGCAACACCACAATTGAATGGTGTTTCTGAACATTGTAAGCAAACCTTGTTGGACATGGTTCGATCAATGATGGGATTCACTGAATTGCCTACATCGTTTTGGGGCTTTGCGCTTGGAACTGCGGCAATGTTGTTGAATAATGTCCATACTAAAGCAGTTGATAAAACACCATATGAGATATGGATGGGGAAACCTCCCAAGTATTCTTACTTGAGAATATGGAGATATCTTGCTTACGTGAAGCAGACAGTGGGAAACAAATTGGATAGTAGATCCACTTTGTGCTACTTTGTGGGATATCCAAAGAATTCTGTTGGATATTATTTCTATCATCCCAATGAAGCAAAAGTGTTTGTTTTCAAGAAATGTCACCTTTTTGGAAAAGGAATTTCTATTAGATAGAAAAAGGCAAGATGATAGAACTTGAAGAAATTCAAGATACTCCCTCAACTATAGTAGTTGAACCTAATCCCCAACAACCAGTAGTTGAAGTACAAGCTCCTAGAAGGTCTGATAGGATTATTAGACCGCCTGCAAGATATACACTTCTTCATGAACAAGGCCATGATGAGCCTTGGGTTGGATGTGATCCAATGAATTTCGAAGAAGCAATATCTGATACTGATTCAACCAAATGGCTTGAAGCCATGCAGTCAGAAATGGATTCTATGTATTCAAACCAAGTCTGGACATTGGTGGATCAACCTGAGGGAATCTTTCCTATAGGGTGCAAATGGATCTACAAAAGAAAGCTTGGGGTGAATGGGAAGGTAGTGACCTTCAAAGAAAAGCTGGTTGCAAAAGATTATACTCAAAGGAAAAAGTTGACTATGAGGAAATTTTCACCAGTTGCTATGTTTAAGTCCATTAGATTACTACTAGCCATAGCATCATGGTATGACTATGAGATATGGAAAATGGATATAAAGACTGCTTTCCTCAATGGAGACATCAAAGAAGAAATTTATATGTCTCAACCTGAGGGTTACACATCAGTAGGAAGTGAGCATAAGGTATGCAAACTTAAGAGATCAATATATGGTCTCAAGCAGGAGTCAAGGAGTTGGAACCTCAGATTTGATAGCACTATCAAAGAGTTTTGTTTTGCTAAGAATCCTGAGAAACCATGTGTGTACAAGAAAGTTAGTGGGAGTGCAGTGACATTCCTAGTACTTTATGTTGATGATATCGTGCCATTGAGAATGATGTAGGATTACTGCAATCAACTAAAGTATGGTTGACAAGTAAATTCTCCATGAAGGATAAGGGTGAAGCATCCTATGTATTGGGAATACAAATCTATAGAAATAGATGTAAAGGTATGATAGGACTCACCCAAGCCACTTATATCGATACCATTCTAAAGCGATTCTCTATGGAAGAGTCCAAGAGAGGATACTTACCAATGTGTCATGGTATTACTCTATCTAATGCAATGTGTCCCAAAACTGATGAAGAGATAGAGATGATGACACGTATTCCATATGCGTCAGCTATTGGTAGTATCATGTATGGTATGATATCGACACGACCTGATGTTACTTATGCTTTGAGTTTTACAAGCAAATATCAGGCGAACCCTGGTCCAATGCGTTGGAAAGCCATGAAAGATATTCTTAAATGCTTGAGAAGCACTAAGAACTTGTTCATGGTTTATGGGGATGGAGAATTGAAATTGGAAGGCTACACTGATTCTAGCTTCCAATGTGACGTAGATGATTCGAAATCGACCTCTGGTTTTATATTCATGCTTTGTGGTGCAGCTATCTCTTGGAAGAGTTCCAAGCAAGACACCGTTGCGGATTCCACCAATGAAGCTGAATACGTTGCTGCATCAGCTGCAGTCAAAGAGGTAGTTTGGATGGGGAATTTTGTCCAAGAGTTGGACGTCATTCCTAATAGAGTTGATCCAGTCCCGGTGTACTGCGACAACACTGGTGCCGTTGCGCAAGCAAAGGAACCAAAGTCTCATCAAAGATCCAAACACATACTGAGGAAGTTCCACATCATCCGGGAGATTGTGGGAAGAGGAGATATATCAGTTGAAAGAGTCGCCTCTGCAGATAATGTTGCTGATCCACTTACATAGCCTTGCAGGACCATTGTTGGAAAAGCATCGCGAAGCAATGGGATTAAGGGTAGTTGGCTCTAGGGCAAGTGGGAGATTGTTAGAGTAGATGCCCTGCAAGCCAACGGTTGGCTAGGGAATTTATTGACTCAAGTGAAATAAACAATCTTTATTTTAATATAATTTAACTTTTTATGGTCTTGTTATACTTTATCTGTATACCCATGCAAAGAGCATAGATAAAGTCCTTGATTATGCTTTAATACAAATGAATCGTAATTCGATTTTGAAACTCATTTGTAAACACTGCATATTCTAAATTCGTTCTTAGTCGATTCAGCCGCCTAAAACAGGGATAAAGGCCGCTTGAGCTCGAGACTAGCATCTGTGATGTTGTGTACTGCGTTTCTTGGTAAGGGCATAGAGATGTCCAAACATGCAGATGGGTAGTCATATGATGATTATACCGAACAACCCTCCCTCGGACTTTCCAAGTGGTTACCATTCATCGAGAGGATAAGTCCGTGGTTATGATTGTACACCATTAGTCCTTACGACTCGGGACAACACTGAGGCTCTATATGCTAGGGCTGTGCTTTGACTCGTTTACCGGCTCCAGGAGAGTCATCAGGTGGCGAGGTTCGGTACAGTTGCGACACATATAGGAGCCAGTGCATTGTAGTCGGGGATTCACCGCTCACCTATAGGTGTGGATATCCTATGTGACCTAATGAAATAATAGTGCATGGAATCTCTGGCCAGAGTACGATATGTACGTTGGAGAAGGAGTTCTCCAAATAGTACACGCGATGCCACTATTATAGTTATCACATAGTTATCGAATTAATATGCAACCCTCGATGAACCAATGGTTGCAGATTCGATCGGGATATATGAGATGAAGGGACCGTACTGTACGTTAATCATAATCGACTGGTTCTTGCAGGCACTATCAATGATACCTAGGGGATAATGGGGCGATGCTACTAGACGCTCTTACCATGATCCGATGGGTGCAATCAGAAATGAGTTCTGACATTCTTGATCAAGGTGTTGATGAAAAGAATGGGGCTAACTAGGGTAAGCCCGAATAAAGGATTATGTCCTGAATCACAAAGAGTTGTGAACCCACGGCTAGCTGTATCCCTGAACCATTGAGGGTCACACAAGTATTGGATCGTTTGTTCCCGTTGAGAGAATAAATTCAAGAAGTTGAATTTATATTATATAGTACATTCAAGGTGTTGAATTTATGATAATTAAATTTTGAGAGAATAAATTCAAGTAGTTGAATTTATAAAATTTGAGAATTTAATTTATTAAACTCAAATGTTGGTTTTATTAAATATTAAATTTTGGAGGTGATAAATATAATTTAAATAATAGATTCAAATGTTGAATTTATAATGTATTTAATTTATTAAGCTCAAAAGTTGAGTTGATTAATTAATAAATTAAATATGGTGGATAATATGTTTAATGGGCTTGTAGGGGTACAAGTCCAACATATTAAATAATTAAAGTTTTAATGGACTTTGATTAAATTAATTAAACTAGTTAGACTGACCCAATTAATTAATCAAGCCCATTAATGTTAATTATGTAAGTAGATGAGCTAAACCCTAGCCTCCAAGAGACCACAAGTTTTCGAAAATGTTTCGGTAAATTAGAAAAGAAAAGATTTGGTATGCAATCAAATTATTTCATTGACTTAATTAATTCAATTAATTAAGAAAATGAATAATTAGTATTTAAAGTAAGGATTTGTTTATCCTTAAGATATTGCATCAAATCATGAGAATGGGATTCTCAAATTTAAAACCCCTTTTCGGCACTTCCAAGAACGGGATTTTGGTTCTCGAGAATTCCTTCTCAAAAGCATGAACATTCGGCCACCTTGATATTTTTAGGGGTTTGAGCCGTCTCTCAATTATTTTCTCTCCTACGCAAAATATCTTCCATATTTTCTAGTGCAAATTGGAAGAGGTATAGATCATCCAGTCGTGGACCTAATTAGAAGGAAAGAAAGGAATCTCTTGAAGAAAGTTCGTAGGGATTCATCAAGAGCTAATCTGTTTATACCGGATTAGTTGGAGCCACGTGATTAATTCACAAAGGTATAATTTTCTAAACATCCTATGTATGTTTGATTATGAAAATCATACGAGCGTTCAAAGCAAAACATATTTTGATTGTCAAAATAAATAAATTTTTAAAACTTCCGCTGCGTTTGGGCATGTAGAAAACCGAGATGAAACAGGTTATCCAACCCTTTTCCTTCTCTCATCATTCTTTTCGGACAACATAGGCTAATGAACCATTTTCCATAGATTTTTGTTGGTGGACTTGACCCTAACTCAAGTGGTGAGGATCTCAGACAACCATTCTCACAATATGGTGAAATTTTATCAGTAAAAATCCCAGTCGGTAAGGGGTGTGGATTCATACAATTTGCGAACAGGTAGTTTACTGGTTAAAACTAGTCCTAGTTTCCTGTCTCAACTAAAGTAACAAAGTTGTGAATTTGAAGAAACAATGCTGAGGAGGCAATGCGGAAGTTGAATGGTACACAAATTGGACAGAAAATAGTATACTTCTGTCTTGGGACGTAGTCCAACGAATAAACAGGTGAGTTACCCTTTCATCCTCTCTTACTTTTCAGTGGTCTCATTGTTGCTGCCACTTTTTCATGTTTTCCACAATTTAAAGAGCATATGACCAAGGATATGTGATGATATTTCGTGGAATTTGGAAACATGTTGTGTAAATGTATTTGGAGCAGTAGTTGAAATGAGAACTGCAGTAGTGATATGGTTATGCTTCTGAAATGGGATATTTTTGCTAATGTAGATAAATTCTTCTCTCAATTTTTTTAAATGTTAAGTGGTATTTTCAAACGTTGAAAATATATACAATGTGATAAAACAAACATGATAATAGATTATCTTTCAGAGGGATGGAAAGTTGAATTTAAACATACTACTGTAGGGGAATGTGAAGCTGGATAAAAATACATGCTAAAATAATATGTATATGCTCGGTTATGTTTCTAGGAAGCGAAGATATTTCTGAGCAAGATGAACAAATATGTTTTCAAAATTTTAACAATTTTTGTTGGCTTTAATACATGTTAAAGATTTTGCAAAACTTGTTTTCTGTTGAACTTGCGTGACATGCTTTTCCCAAAACCCTCTCATGTGCTTTCGTTACCGTGAGTTTTTTCTCCAAGAATCATGTACTTCAATGTACATACTAAGATTGAATTGGCGGGCGATTAAATTCCACTTTGCACACTTATTTTTTAAGAAACATTATTTCTTAGTTTTTCACCGTATTTTTTGAGTGGCATACACCAGTCAGCAGAGTTGGCAGGCTCTTTTAGGCACTACACATCCCTTCATTTCCAATGGTAGGCAGAATCAAGCTTATTCAAAGAGTATGCATGGGACAAGCCAAGGTTGCCTGTTGCGAACCACTTTATGCATATGATCCTTCCTAGGAAGCAGATTGATCTTTGCTTGGTTTGGGTCAAAATCTTGTGTTTATTCATGTCCTTTGCCTGCAGTCGAGAGCTGACTATGGAGATCAATGGAGCGGGGCATACTACAGGGGGGGACCATTTTTTGATGGCTTTGGATATGCAGCTGATCCAACCATGTATGTATATGGGCGGACTCATTATCCAATGTACGGAGCCCAACAACAGCAAGTAAGCTGAACATTGCTTTGGAACACAATTAAACATGGGATAGAGCTTGAGCTTGAGCTTTGCTCAGGTTTGGTAGTCATTTAAGCGGAGTGCATTCGTTAGAAGTGTGGATTTGACACGAACTTCTTGATTCGAATAAATGATCTTGGAAATGGTACTTTGATTGATACACTTAGATCATGTTGTTAACTTGGAACTTAATTATTATGTTTGCCTTTCTTCTTACATCTCTGGTTAAGTCATACAATTGATGAAACATGGCATGTATCTGTAAAATCCCTAGTATTGTTTCTAAACATTTAACAACCCCGGTCGTAGTTCATTTTTGTTTAACTTTACTTATTTTTTTTATAATCTTACAAATAAAAGTAAAAATCAAATTTAAATTTTAGGTATACAAAAAGGCAACTTATTTATAAATACCCAACTCTACTTTCAACTTTCTTTTTACCACCCACCCCTCAAAACTTAGTTTTAGCTACCCCAATTTTTGAAAATACCAATAATACCCTTTTCCTCTAATTATAGTACGTGTCATTGTTATACCTATCGAGCCTGTTCTTAAAGACATATAGCCCCAAGACATATAGCTACACAAGGTTTCCAGCTTATATACCATAATCAAATGATCGATTTTTTTTTTTAATAAAAGGCTCATCATACTTTTGTATAATAAATTGAACATTTTTTACCAGAGTGCCGCTGGGTTATATCCACCAAGTTTTACATACTGCTCCTTACAGTCCAACCACACAATTGCAATCGATGGTTTCTGACGCAGATTCCTTCAGCAACACTTAGCACAACTTGGTTTCGTTTCCTACCTCAGGGCGTAGAGTAAAACAATTCAATTTGAAACGCATACATGAGAGGGGCGAAAACCTTGGTTCTTTTTTTCAAACATACGAACTATTATTACATAGTAACCTCCTATAGAGGAGGAGAAACTTGTTTAGTTACTATAATAAAAACACACATAAACTTCAAAGAAAAAAATTGTAACGCCCCAGATTTGACGACTGTCCTCACTGTATCAAGACGAGTCTTTCCAGCGTGCTTATGTCCTCACTCACACCACCCTAGGAAATTTCCCAGGAGGTCACCCATCCCAAAATTGCCCCAAGTCAAGCACGCTTAACTGTGGAGTTCTTATGTGAAGAGCTACCGAAAAGAAGATGCACCTTCGTGATATGAGTAGTAGCAATCAAATCTTTTAAGCCCTCTTCAACTGTTCAGTCCATTACATTGCCCAGTCTCGGAATCCCTCTCATTCCCGTGTGGATCGGTTCATTCATGTTCCCTTCACCTAGAAGCCTGCCAGGAGCCGCTCATTGTCCGTGCAACTGATGGCACCGGCGTTCACCCCCCGCCTTCTTCGGCCCCGGGCCTCACAAAAATATTACAATATTTGAAAGAAAATGAAGAGATTGCTACTCTTGTTATAATATAATGTCTTACAGCTGTGGTTGGCATTATCTGGTTGAGTGGTTGAAAGGTCCCTCCACTTTTCTTGATTTCTATGAAAGAAAATGAAGAGGTTGGTTGATTCCTTCATTTTCCTTCTGTCTGATTATATATAGAAGTCCCTGGCGGATTTTTATTTAGAACTTCAAACTCTTGCTATAATATAATACCTTACAACTGTGGTTGGCACTATCTGGTTGAGTTGTTGAATGGTCGCTCCAGTTTTATCGATTTGTCTTTTTTTTCTAGATTATTAATCTAGAAATGACTCGTTCTTGTGATTTTATCTTCTGGCATAACAAGTAGATATGCGTTTGTGAAACTATGCCCTTTTCAAAGCTTTAAAAGTACTAGATTTTTTTTTTAACTCTATTGTTTTTCGGCCATCACATAAAATATTTTTCCCCTTTAAAATAAAACATCAACCAACTAGCATTTTAAAAATCAAATGAATAGTCATAAAAATTGAAATCGTCTACTGTTTTACCAAACCTAGAAAAGCAATAATTTGAAAAGTATAGCTCATACTAAACCTCTCAAAATCCCTCAAAAGCATAAATAAACAGTCTAAAAATCTTTAACTGAAGTCATGAATCATAAAACGTAATGCGGAAAAATAGAAGTGCTGGTCCTCGGGCTGTGTGCGCCATCAGTCTGGTCAAACAATCCGTCAAGACCTCCCTCAACCTCACCTGCATCCATCACACCTAGTGAGTCTAAAGACTCAACACAACATAATCTTAATAACAAATAATACATAATACAGTCAACATATAACAGTGAAAAATATTTGTACTTAAAATATTATTTTCATGAGGATGCATAAACTTCAAACATGAACATTTTCGTAAACCTTTTCAAGATGCATAAACTTTAAATAGAAACATTTTCATAATGATGCATCAACTTTAAGCATAAATATTTTCATGACATGCATCACATAAACCTTAACCTTTTTGCTCAACATGACATAAAACCTTTTCATGATCATAACATTTTTCCTTTTCCTTTTCTTTTTCTTTTGTTGAATTCAGATCGTTAATTGTGACTTTCTTGATCATGATCATAAATCGATGGATCCATCTACATATAACCACAGTACTGGGCGGCGGGGGACACCAGCAACACTCTCACCGGTCAACTGAGCCCTGGCCTATCATTTTTCGAATAGAAATACGATCGTCGGGGCTCCCTCTGGGGCCTTTTCCCATAAATGGGCTCCCTCTGGGGCCTTTTCCCCTCACGATATTCTCATTCTTACCGTTACCACAAAAGCGTTACCACATAACCATTACCACATATTCGTAATGATGGAAACACGATCGTCGAGCTCTCACTGGGACCATAACCCTCACGACGTCGCCAACATTAACGAATTAGTCACAATCACTTCATTTCCTTCAACATTTAACATTCTCACCACTTTATAAAATCATGCATAACAAAACATTTTCGTTTTTGAAACCAAGCATGCAACATGTCTTTTAAATGTCTTCTTTAAATCATAAAAATCCCATAGACATTTAAAAATCATAATTTAATCATGAAAATTTCATAAACATTTAAAAATTATCATAATATCATAAAAACACCATTTAGAGCACTGCCATGACGTTTACTAATTTCTAGATGTAAAAATACCATTTTACCCCTGGACGTGACATTTTGATTTTTTGACTTTTTCTTGATTTCTTGACTCTAACATGTCCCAAATAATTATTTAAGCTTATATGAATTTTCTCATATTTTTATTTGGCTTAAATCGATGACTTTTAATTTATTATTTAAATATAACATATTAATGCGTTTTAATCCTGAATTAAACCAAACCTTAATATAAAATTCTCAAATTAAAAACTTAGACTTATAATAATTATTTAAGCTTAAACCTAATTTTTCATGATTTTATAAAGCTTAAAACTAGGCGTTTCAATTAACCCGTTAATTAGCGTTTCGTGCGGCGATTAAATCCAGAATAAATCCAAAAACTCGTTATTTTGATCCCAAAGTTTTAACATAACTTTTTTTATGATTTTGTTAGAAACTGAATTCCGGTGTTTGACAAAAAGATTAACCAACTGAACTACGCAACTAAATTTAGCTAACTGATCGACGCAACTGACTCATAACTGAACAGCTAGCTACTCTTTCAGCTGAACTACTCTTTAGTCATTCTCGTCAACTGACTCTTTACCAGCTGATCTCTCAACTGTACACGTCATTAGTTGAAAGCAACAACCGACAAATAGTACAACTACCTGCGACTTATATTGGAACGCCGCATTTCAGAAAAAGCAGTGTACGACTGTCAGAGTATATCGACGTGGCAATCAACGGTTAGAATATTCAAATATCCTTTAATGTTACCGTTGAGAGAGAAGCCTATAAATAATCAAATATAGCAGCTGAAGAAACTACGACTGATTTCAGCTATTACATTCTACTTGCTGTTATGCTGCAAAAATATCTACTCACATTCAGAAGTTAAAAGCTCATGTTTACTAGTTATATCAGTAGCATTCAAGGCTACATTCTCGAGCTTAAATAGCACTGTGTAATCTTTGATAAGTTTTTCTAAGTTGTGCTAAGATTAGTTACCATCTGTAAAAGTGTTATATACTAAGAGTTTCAGTTGTGGCAAAGTGATAAGTCCAAACTGAAGTGGGTCAGTGCAGTATCTTGTATTTGATCAAAGTCTTTTAGTGGATATCCTATCTTTGTGGTAGAAGGGGTGACGTAGGAGTTATTCAAGTCTCTGAACATCCAGAAACAAATTGTGTTATCTTTACTTCAGTTATTATTTTTCAGTTAGATACTCTATCTTTCAGTCAGTTTATTTTTCACAACTGTTTCATTCAGTTTAACTCATTATCATTGACCGACGTGATACCTAGTATCAGTTTGTAACAAAACTGAACTCAAACTGTCGAAGAATATTTAAATTTGAGGAGTGTTTATTCAACCCCCCCTTCTAAACACTCTTTCTTCATTTAACCGATCCTTTCAAGTGGTATCAGAGCATTTGTATCTCGTCTCAGAATATCTATACTCAAATTTCTCATTATGTCTTCATTCAATAAGATTCCTATGTTCTCTAGAGAAGACTTCGATGATTGGAAGATCAGGATGCAGGCTCACCTAGCTGCACAAGATGATGATATGTGGTACGTTATAACTGATGGACCCATGAAGATTTTGAAAGCCAACACAGCTGTTGCCATTACTGATGGAGCACCTCATCGTATAAAAAAGCCCAGAGAAGAATGGACCACAGAGGATAAAAAAAAAGCCAACTTGGATAATGTGGCAAAGGACATACTATATAAGACGTTGGATAAAGTAACTTTCAGCAAAATCAAAATGTGCAAGAAAACCAAAGAGATTTGGGAGAAGCTGATCCAGCTTTGCGAAGGGAACGAACAAACCAAAAAACTAACTTTCTGTTGCTGTTCAGAAGTTTGACAATATCAAAATGAGAGTTGGTGAAACGATGCATGATTATGATGAAAGAACCAGCTGCATCATCAATGAATTAAATGCACTTGAAAAAGTGTACACAAACAAAGAAGTTGCATTGAAGATAATCAGAGGTCTTCCCAAGGAGTGGGATGTGAAGACCATGGCAATGAGGGAATCCAAGGATCTGAACAAAGTTGAGCTTCAAGATCTATTTGCTGATTTGAAAGCCTACGAGTTTGAGTTGCAAACTCGAGAAGGAGAATCTTCTACTCCAGCAGCCACGACTGCCTTAGCTGCTGTTAGAACAGAACCAACTGGTTCCGTTGAAAAAGCTGTTGATCAACTAAGCAATGATGCCATGTCATTGTTCATCAAAAAGTTTGGAAGATTTATGAGGAAACATCAAGGAAACTTTCAAAATAAATATCAAAGAAGCAATTCCAAGGAAGAATCAAACGCTTGCTACAACTGTGGCAAACCAGGTCACTTCATTGCTGACAGTACCAAACCAAAGAAAGACAGTCAAGGCTCAACTGAAAGAAGAAAGAAACCATATGAGCACAAAAAGAGATCCAAAGATGATAAGAAGTTCTCCAGGAAGAAGCATGAAGTGCTCTTGGCTGAAGAGAGCAAATCAAAGTGGGCAGACACTGACAGCGAGGAGTCAGAACTAGAAACTTCATGCAGTTCTAGTGACAATGAAGAGGAAGTGAAATTTCTGATGGCTGCTGACACATAACTAGAATCCAGCAGTCAACAGGTATTTGACTTTAGCTCAACTGATTTTACGAGAGAAGAACTTATTTCAACATTGCATGACATGGTCAGTGAGTATCATAAGCTTGCCTTATAATTTGAAAAGGCCAGAGCAAAGCAAAATGATTCTATTGACAATAAGACTACAAGTGATGAATCAGTTGACATGTTGAGTCTGAAAAAGGAGATTGCTGAACTCAATACTGAAAGAAGCAAGGATCAGTTAATGATTCAAAAGTTGTTGCTTGAAAATTCAAAGAAAACTGAGCTTATTCAGGCTTGGAACAAATCATCTGCTGCATTGACTGATATACAGAACTCATAGAAATCAGTTACTGATAAAACTGGTTTAGAGTTCAGTAACCAAGATGAAATTTCTCTCAAAGATACTCGACCAAAACTGAATATGGATAAAGGGAAATACATTCACTTTGTCAAATCAGTTATGGTACAAGAACAATCTGAGCCAAGTAAACTGATTGAACAGCCAACTGTAAGTATGAACAAGGGCAAAAGATGTGGTATTGGTTATAGCCCAAAAATTGTGACTGACGAAGTCAGCCACCAAAAATTTTCAGCAAAAATTACTCAAATGGCTTCTCAAATTACTATAACAGGAAGCCAGTTCAGAAGAGATACTGGCTGAACAATCAGTTGAAAAAGGACAAATCACATGTTGTTTCTTCTACACACCTTACACCAAGTACACACAGATCGGGAAAGACCATCTGGAATACAGCAACTGGGCAGTCAGTTAGACTGATACAAGTCTGGATTCCTAAATGACTAATCAACTTTGGACTCAAGTAGAAAAAGGTACCAGAATCTTATCTTGTGTGTGATTGCAGGTAACAGGTACAATCATTGAATCTATACGGTACTTGGATAGTGGATGTTCACGCCACATGACAGGAGATTCAGACTTATTATCTCAACTGATTAAGTACACTGGACCAAACATCAGTTTTGGAGATAATTCTAAAGGTAAAACTGTGGGTAAGGGTAAGCTTATCCATGGCAACTTCATCATTAGTGACGTTTTATTAGTTGAGAATCTCAAGTATAATCTGATCAGCATTAGTCAATTATGCGATAATGGATTCTCAGTTCAGTTTGACAAACATTCTTGTTCAGTCAAAAACTCAACTGAAGAGATCATTCTAACTGGCAAAAGGTGTGGAAACACTTACAAAGTCAGTTGGAATGATCAACCTTATGCACTAGTTTGTTTTATTGCTTCAAATTCCTCTAAAAACTGGTTGTGGCATAAGAGATTAAACCACCTGAATTTCAAATCTGTTGCATATTTGAGTAACCACGATCTTGTTACTGGATTGCCCAAAATGGATTTTACCAAAAATAAAATTTGCTCAGCATGTCAGTTTGGTAAACAAATCAAATCTTCTTTTAAGAACAAGGGTCATAAATCTTCTTCCTGATGCTTTGAGCTGTTCCATATGGATCTATTTGGTCCAATACCAGTCATGAGCTTAGGGGGAATGAAATACACCTTGGTGGTTGTAGATGATTTTTCAAGATTCACTTGGGTTATATTTCTCAAGTCCAAAGACCAAACTGCTGCTCAACTGATTAAGCTTTTCAAAAGATTATTAAATGAAAAATCAGTTGGAATTGAAAGAATCAGATCCGATCGAGGAACTGAATTTATCAATCAAATTCTTTCAAATTATTTAGAGAATGCCGGAATTAAGCATGAGCTCTCTGCAGCTAGATGTTTTATACTTGTCAATGATAAAACTCATTTAAAAGCTTTTGATGCTAAATCTGCAGAAGGAATATTTCTTGGTTATTCTTCAGTGAGTAAAGCTTATAGAGTCTTCAACAAAATTACTTTAAATGTTGAGGAATCTATCCATGTTGTTTTTGATGAAACTGTACTAACTGACAAGCCAACCGATCAAGTTGAGCTAGCTGATAGATTTACAGATATAAGCTTGGATGATGATGATGAAGAAGACATCCATATTAATCAAAGCAACCTTCAAACACCTGAACCAGAATGGCTAGATCAACCAGCTGAACCAGAAGCTGTTCCTAACGATCAGTTGATAGAACAACCAAATGACATTCAGTTACCAACTGAAACTGCTCCAACTGAAACTGAAAACGTTCAGTTTCCCACAGAAGCAGTTGCTGATTTAGAAGCAATAAATGCTGAACTCAGATGGAAGAAATCACATCCTCCAGAGTTGGTAATAGGTAAACCATCTGATCCAATGAGAACAAGAAATCAGATGCTCAATTTATTCATTCATTCAGCTTGTGTATCACAACTAGAACCCAAAGAAGACTGATGAAGCTCTTGCTGCTCCAAACTGGATAAATGCAATGCAAGAGGAGCTAAATCAGTTTATCCATAACAATATCTAAAACTTAGTTCCAAGACCAATTTCAAAAACTGTTATAGGTACAAAATGGGTGTACAGGAACAAACTGAACGAAGATGGTTCAGTTGTGCGCAACAAAGAAAGGCTAGTAGCACAAGGATATAGGCAAGAAGAAGGAATTGATTACGATGAGACATATGCACAAGTTGCAAGACTGGAGGCAATCAGAATATTCCTTGCCTATACTTCATTCAAAAACTTCAAAGTCTATCAAATGGATGTAAAGAGTGCATTTCTGAATAGCCAATTGCAGGAAGAAGTCTACGTTGAACAACCTCCAGGTTTTATCAATCATCACCTTCCTGATCATGTCTACCATTTGAACAAAGCCTTATATGGTCTTAAGCAAGCTCCAAGAGCTTGGTATGAAACCCTTTCGAAATTTCTAACTGATTATGCGAGAAGTTTGCTAAGTTAATGCAGGAGAAATTTGAAAAGAGCATGATGGGTGAACTGACATTCTTTCTTGGATTACAAGTGAAGCAATTGGAGTCGGGGACTTTCATTAGTCAAACTAAATACACGAAGGAATTACTGAAGAAGTTTGGCATGGAATCGTGTTCAGCTGCAAGTACTCCCATGAGCTCATCAGTAAAACTGGATACTGATCAAGGGGGAATATCAGTTGACACGACACTTTACAGAGGTTTAATAGGTTCATTATTGTATCTAACTGCTAGTAGTCCTGATGTTGCATTTGCTGTATGTATGTGTGCTAGATTTCAAGCAAATCCTATGCAATCACACTTTGCAGCTGCCAAGCGTATTTTAAAATATCTTAAGGGCACACAAAATGTTGGGTTATGGTATTCTAAAGATTCATCTTTCAATTTAGTTGGATATTCAAATGCAGATTATGCAGGATGTAAGCTTGATCGTAAAAGTACTAGTGGATCATGCCAATTTCTAGGGGACAGACTGATCTCCTGGTTGAGCAAGAAGCAAACATCCATAGCAACTTCCACAACTGAAGCAGAATATCTTGCTGCCGGAAGCTGCTGTGCTCAACTGCTCTGTATTCAGCAACAACTGAGAGATTATGGAATTGATGCTAAAGAATCGCCCATATTCTGAGATAAACTGATAACGTCATTTCATTCATTTGAGGAAATTGTTTTGAATTACATTATACAATTCCTCCTGAACAAAAACCCTCCATTTGGCCATCCATTGATTTATATCTCCAGTGCAAGTCTTATGAAAGCTGTCAGACTGAGATATGAGCTCCAGGATCCTCCTCTCCTTGTAGAGCATCAGCTCGTAAATATTGTCTGGTTCGAAAATATTCACAGCATGGGCAACGTGAAAGCGTTCCCGATATTTCTCCGGTTTTTCCAACAAAATGGGAGTGTTTGCCATCTCATTCTCCCAAAGAAACTGAAGTTCTTGGAGATTCCCCCAGTAGCATAGAATTTGATGGAAAACATCATCTTCCATCTCAACCTTTCTCTTCTCCAGAGCTGCTTTCATGAAATCTTCAGCCATGTCCGGAGATTTTGAACTGCTTGCACCTGCCATTTTCTTTACAGAATATAATTTTCTAATATATTTGCGACTAACTGAGCTAATCTTATTTATAGAACAGGACAAAGAAGATGAAAGGACTATTTCATTATGACAGACGTTTACACTACTAAGCATCAGGATTTCTTTTAATTAATCTTGTTTATATTCTCAAAATTTTCTTTTATGCATCTATTAAGGGGGGATATTGGTTTTAAGAGGTGAACTGAGAAGACAATTGTTAGTCAACTCTCAACTGAGGACACAGTCTCACAACTGATCATTCAGTTGAGCTTTTCACTAATCTTCTCATATAAGTTAACTAATTAACCATATTATATTCCAAATCAAGTGACGTGACTGTTCTTCAAGCATTAAATGCTACCCTTCAGCAAATGATTGGTGGAAACTTGGACACCTTTTGAACCGTTTAACTTACACACGCTTACAGCACACGTACACACGTTGTAATTCAGAATTTCTATGGACTGACACGTGTCCAGAATTTGAATAGTCACGTACATATGTATCATTCCCCGCTCCATTTCAGTTTTACTTTACATTTATATGCAAACTCTTGAGAGCAAAAACAAATCTCATCCTTCTATTTTCTAGGAATTCGTTCAGTTCCAAATGGCGAATCAAACTCCCGCTTATATGTTGAATGCAATGGCTATCAACTTCGGATCGATTCTATCCTTCGGCGACGCTGATGTCAAGAACGTAATTCAAAAACTTGAAACTGCTGGGTTAAGGACATTCTTGGGACAATCATCACAAGGGATCTACCCCAAAGAACTTCAGGAATTCTACTCTAGCGGTATGAACAATTCTGATGGAAACATCACCTCTACTATCAATGGTCAGTTGCTGACCATCTCTGAAGATTCCTTTGGAGAATCTTTTCTTTACCATCTGAAGGACTGGCACACCTCTCTGATGTAAAAGCATCTGATGTTGAAGAAATGCAAACCTCAATTTCTGCTGATGGACGGAAAATCAAAGTTTCCGATCCAAAGAAGGAGCTGAAGCACGAGGTTCAGTTACTTGCTGATATAATCGCCAAAGGGATTTTGGCGAAAGCCGGATCTTTTGTTGCACTTACGTTGGAAAAATTTCAGGTCATTTCTATCATTATGGCTGAACGTAAACTCAACTGGAAGCATCTCATATTCAATATTTTAAAGAATATGTTTCTATCATCCAAACAGTCCAAAGGCTTTGCCGTGCAACTGAGCTATTTGCTGAAAGTGAAGGGGTTAGTGGCAGATGATTCTGAAAAATCATCCAAATTCAAAGTCTTCAATGCGAAGAATACTATGCCACTCAAGACCAAATTAGACATCTCTCTTGCTCAGTTTGTAAAGATAAAGCATGAGATTGGGACTCAATAGGCGGCCCCTAAATCAGTGAAAAAGGCCAAGAAATTGGCTCAACTGAAGTCAGCAAAAAGGAAATTAGTTGTGGATGAATCAGATTCAGAGAAAACTCCTTCTCCAAAGATTGCAAAGAAACCAAGGACCCAGAGAATTAAGCCAACAACTACAGAGGAATCTATTCCTACTGACAAGCCAATTTCTTCAGATGCTCAGCAGCCAATTGAAGCAGTTCCTCTGAAGATCATCCCACCAGAAAAATTAGCTGGTGCAAAGAAAGAAACAGTTAAGATCAAAGCTCCTCTGATTAATATTGCTCGTCCTACTGTTCTGGCACCTACCCGACCCAAAGGCATCACTATTATAGAACGGGTGGATGCTACTCGAACTGGTCTGGAAATTCCAGACATCCTCAGTTCTGATAAAGGCAAGGGCAAATTGATTGAAGAGCCTAGGCCTTCTAATACCATTCAGACCCACATTGACCTTGTTTGGGATAGGGTTAACAATTTTGCAGCATCAAAACTTCAACTGTATGATGCTTGGACAGCTTATCGTACTCATATTTTTGCCAAGCAACTGAGAAAGAAATCCCAGCTGAACAAGTTCATCAAACTGAAAGCCTTTGTCCTCAAGATGGTCAAAGCGGCAACAATTGTTCAAGCTCTGGGGAGAAAAACTTATTTGTTTGATAAGATGAGAGCGAAGAAGTTAGCACAAATTCTTGACAAACTGAAGGCTAACTACGTTCCAACAAATCCTATTGCCTATGCTGATCATGCGGTGATAACTCAGCTAGACACCGATCTGATTGGCTTGCTTTCTCAGATAAAGTTTTGGAAAATGGATCAAGAATTAGTCCTTCATCAAGGAGATCCAGACGATGATGAGGAGGAAATAGTTGAAGAACCTTCCTCTCAAAAGAAATAATCACCCTCAGAACAGGCCATTATTCCAACTGAAGAGTCAATTCAGAATATGCCTCAATCACCTACTGGTGAACATCAAATGTACACTGAAGCCGAGTTATCTTTCGCAAACATTGATGAAATTATCCAAGCGGTGGTGCAAGAATCCAAATTAAGTGAACCTACTTCTAATCCAGTTGATCACCCCGTTGATCAAATCCATCCAGAGGTTCCTATCTCTTTAGAAGCACTAGTTCAGCAAGATCTATCTGCTGAACAAGCTATTCCAACTGTTGTGCCAACTGATTCCCAAGATCATCCTCTAGAAGCACCAGTTTTGGCTTCATCAGATCCTATTATTCTTCTAGGCAGCTCATCTGCTGATCAGAATCCACCTTCTCCACCTCCAATTCCAGAAGAAGTTGCTGCAATCACCTCAGTTCAGATTGTTGCTGAAACAGTATATTTGATCAAACTACAAGAGGACCGGAATCCTCTCATCAGTCTCCTCCTCCATCCTCGTCAGATTTTGATCTTGTTCTCGAAGAAATTCAGAATATGCAGGATAGTATGAATCAGATGCTCTCAGCCATCTCAAAGATTTAGAATACGAAACTGTCTCACACTCTAAAATTGGAAGACTCTCAACAGTTCAATTCCGAAAAGCTGAAAGCTATCCAAACTGCTGTTACCTCTCTCTCATTTGCAGTTGAAGAAATCCAGAAGAATAAGGGGATAGCCTTGAGTCTCACTGCAACTCAAAATTCTATTAACAAACGAGTTGACAATGTCGAGACACTCGTCTCCAGGAAGATAGATTTGCTGCAAGTCACAATGACCTCTGCTATTGAAAACATTTCCACCTCTGTCCGGCTTCTAGATACTGACGTTCGGAAATTATCTGTCAAGATGGAGCTGTTTGACAAAAAGGGGGAAGAGCTTAAAGAGATTCTAGAACAGCAGAAGAAATCTCTATAAGCACAGTCTTTCTTGTATTTGTGAAGCATATGAGTTCAGTTGTTCTACCACTTATTTTATCTACTATGAAGTTCAATTTTTCGATTTTCTTTTACTCTAGTTTTGTCAAAACACCATAAATGGGGAAATTGTTAGAAACTGAATTCCGGTGTTTGACAAAAAGATTAACCAACTGAACTACACAACTGAATTTAGCTAACTGATCGACGCAATTGAGATATAACAGAACAGCTAGCTGCTCTTTCATCTGTACAACTATTTAGTCATTCTCGTCAACTAACTCTTTACCAGCTGTTCTCTTAGCTGTACACGTCATTAGTTGAAAGCAACAACCGAAAAATAGTACAACTACCTGCAACTTATAGTGGAACGCCGCATTTCAGAAAAAGCAGTGTACGACTGTCAGAGTATATCAACGTGGCAATCAAAGGTTAGAATATTCAAATATCTTTTAATGTTACCGTTGAGAGAGAAGCCTATAAATAATAGAAGATAGCAGCCGAAGAAACTACAACTGATTTCAGCTATTACATTCTACTTGTTGTTATGCTGCAAAAATATCTACTCACATTCAGAAGTTAAAAGCTCACGTTTACTAGTTATATTAGTAGCATTCAAGGCTACATTCTCGAGCTTAAATAGCACTGTGTAATCTTTGATAAGTTTTTCTAAGATGTGCTAAGATCAATTACCATCTGTAAAAGTGCTTTATACTAAGAGTTTCAGTTGTGGCAAAGTGATAAGTCCAAACTGAAGTGAGTCAGTGCAATATCTTGTATTTGATCAAAGTCTTTTAGTGGATTTCCTATCTTCGTGATAGTAGGGGTGACGTAGAAGTTATTCAAGTCTCCGAACATCCAGAAACAAATTGTGTTATCTTTACTTCAGTTATTATTTTTTAATTAGATACTCTATCTTCAGTCATTTTATTTTTCGCAACTGTTTCATTCAGTTTAACTGATTGTCATTGACCGACGTGATACCTAGTATCAGTTTGTAACAAAATTGAACTCAAATTGTCAAAGAATATTTAAATTTGAGGAGTGTTTATCAACCCCCCCTTCTAAACACTCTTTATTCGTTTAACCGATCCTTTCAGATTTATTATACCCTTACAAGTCATGAGCCACCCACGTGGACCCATGGATCTATTTTTTGTTCTAAAATTCGAAATATTGACACCTAATCGAAAATGACCGAGCCATCTCCCAATTTACTCGAGCCGCGCCCAAGCCACCTTGAGCCAAACCCTAGCCAGCCCATCTAGGGACCCTACTGTGCAAGCCCAGCTCAAAATCATGACCCAAACCCGTTCAAAAAGCCTACTGAACTTGACCCAATTCTGCACTTATCATAGAACTCACGCCTATAGACTCCTAGTGCCACTAGGACACCTCCAGCCGAGCCACCACCGATCCCACATGTCCCTGACCACCCCTGGACCACGCCCAGACCCTGACCAATGTTGCGACTCTGATTGTTGCACTCCCAAGAGCAGGTTGTCCACAAGTAGTATAATTCGGTGAATCGATATCGTATCCACAGGGAAGCTAAGGTAATTACAAGTCCACTACAATGTCCTTTTGTTTTGTTTTGTTTTTGTTTCTTTTTAATTTTAATTGTTTGAATCTTTAATGGGTAAATTTTAATTGTTCAAATTTTAATTTAAGTAGTTGAGATTAAAGGATCCACTCTTGGTATTTTAATAAAGTTAACATTAACGAACAATATTGAAATCCACTTAATAAAATGGTTCCAATATATTAAATAATCATATTTATATTATGTTATATATTATTATCTTATAAGTATATAATATTTACCAAAACTTATAAATGTGGTCAAGTATTTATTGTGCTATATATATTTGTAAACACTAAATCAAGGTTCCCACTTTAAATGGTTGGTAAAACCAAACTAACATTTAAATGGTACCAAGAAATTAATATTATGACATATTTATATATAGTAAATCAAGGTTCCCACTTTAAATGGTTGGTAAAACCAAACTAACATTTAAATGGTACCAAGAAATTAATATTATAATATATTCATATATAATAAATCAAGGCATCCACTTTAAATGGTTCGTAATACCAAACTAACATTTAAATGGTTCCAAGAATTTAGTGTAACATATAGCAACAATAAATCAAAACTTCCACTTATAAGTAGGGTATAAAAATACTTAAAGAAATAAATATAACATAAACAATAAATAATGATTAAATAATATAAAACATAGATTCTTACCTTTTAGTAGCCTTATTATCATGCCAAGAGTTTCACATTTTCATCTCAACTTTAGGAAGTTAGCTATTCATTATTCAAAGTGTAAAACTTTGAATATGAAATTATCATGCTAATTATATTTAAATGAAGAAATAATGGAAAAATATAAAGAGAAATATTATGAACTCAAAGGTTTGTTCATAAAATGAGGGATATCTCAATACATTACAATGCATCCCTATTTATAGCCAAATTTGGGGAGACAACCACAAATAAAATATTATTTTTTTACAAAAAAGTCTTCATCGGTGTTCCAAGATATTATATTATATTACACATCACTTTTGAAAATCTTATTCTCCGAATTTGCTTCTTCACATTAAAAGAAACATGTGAATAATTGAGTTGTCTAGTTGTGGTATTTTTTTCAAACCATTTGACCAAGTAATTTGAGAGATATGGTCAAAATACTAGAGCATTGTAAAACTGCCACTCCTTTGATAACTTTATTTGTTGCTTAATTTGATCCCACTTGTGAGAAGATTTTTATCTCATGCTTGCCATCAATATTGTAGATATTAACATCAGCTTTCTACATGTCCAAGAATCATCTTAATCCCATTTGAAACTCCAAGTTTATTCTTGTTTTATCGAACCTGTAAAAAATAGTAAAACTTGTAATTACACAACAACTTATATTTTATACAATTTATTATAAAACATATAATATTTAAACATTTAATAAAACAAAAACTATATATTTATATTATAAAACATTTAGTTAATGTACAATTTTTATGTTTATCACACACCTCCCAACCAGTTTATTGCTAGTCCCTAGCAATTTAAGCGTTAATAGCAATACAAAACATATTGATTAATTTAAATAGAAATGCAATCAGAACTATCTAAGTGTTTAAATTAAATTTGAAAACTGTCAAAGTTATATCAAGATCATCATAATTATAATTTATGAAATAATTTGAGATGATCAATTCAAAGCTTATTTCAGGTAGTTAAATGTACACGGCCTTCAGAAATTCCTAATAAGAGTCTCAACTCCATATCCTCACAGGTTAATAAATGTTTCAATTTATGGCAATGTTTTCTCTCATGGAGTTGAAATACAGATAAATGCTCAGAAAAATGGTTTACAGAATGCAGATAGACAGACGAGCAAAATTAATCAAAAGATAGAAAATCTATTGATTCAAAATCTAGTTCTTCTTATTATATATTTTTTTCCTGATATATTTTTTTCTTTTTTTTCATAACATCATGGAATCAGACTAAGTTTATACTTCTTGACCACATATTTATTTAATTTGTACAATAAATTTCTCTCTTTCTTTTTTTTATTATTTTTATGAGAGATATATGGGTCGTAGCATATAACTTAAAATTTACATAGATCTTCAATATCTTTCTTTTTGTATTTTTCTCCTCTTTTTTTTTCAGGAAATATCATTTTTTTTTTCAAAATAAGAACTCAAGATCTAAACAATAGATAGTCTCTCTCATGATCAATAAAGGCTCGAAAGCTGTTTTCTCAGCCCTCTCCACTCACTCACAAAATATGTGTGAGTTTAAAATTTTAGGCACTCTTATAAGGTATATCTTGGGCCATATACTTTAATACTTGATTTTATCACAATGGTTAATCATTCAAAAAGATTTCATAAATCATATTTTTATATTGATCAGAATATTAAAATTGACTTCTTTTTTTTTCAAATAAAAATTAAATATCCTTAGATAGATTAATACATTTTTTAATTTAAACCTTTCAAATATGTAATGTATGATATTTTTTGCAAAAATTACAAAGATACAAGTAATAAACATGATTTTATTATAAAATAATATATATATTTTTTAATTTTTTTTAATTTTTTTTTATAAGTTTGTTCTCCCCCCAATCAGAATATGACATTGTCCTTAATGTCAAAATAACTATTAATAAAGAGTACATAATGAAAGAGATATCACCTGGAATTTTATTGAAGATAACAAACTGAAACAAACGCAAACCAATCCACGACTTTTGAATCAATGATCCAACTTTCTTTTCTTACTGCTTGATTGCGACCAATTGATCTTTGTTATCATCGGATCATGCTTATGAACAAAAGCTTCCAAATTATCAATTAATTTGTCGGCAGTCGAAGCACAGATGAGAATCCGTCATGAATTTTCTGAAATGAAATTTTGTTCAACGGCTTTATCAAGAAATGTCAACAAACTGTCATAATAATTATTGATATTCAACAAGCCCACAGGTTTATTATGGATATTAAGTTGTGCCCAAAAAACAGTGTGAAAAATTTCTTCTAATGTACCAAAACCACCTGGTAGTGCGATAAAAGCATCAGAATTTTCAATCATTTGAGTGATTCTTTCATACATAGAAGAAACTTTTAATTCCTCCCCAATCGTAACACCTGTAATATTTCCTTCAGCTAAAGCTGTAGGAATAATACCCAAAACCTGACTACCTCCAAGATGAGCAGATGTTGAAACAGATCCCATTAACCCAATATTACATCCCCCATATACCAAGTGAATTTTTCTCTCAGCCAATATCTTTCCAAGATTATTCGCTGCTTCTACAAACACTTCATTTTTTCCAGGACTCGACCCACAAAATACACAAATATTTTTCAATGTTTGTGTAGAGGATCTAGCCATGTTTTTACTTTTTTTTTTTGTTTGCGAAAATAGAGAGAAAGATGAGAGATTTTATAGGGGTAATATGTTATCATAACAAAACTATGGGTCACAGCTGTAAACAAAATAAATAGTAAAAACAATAATGACACACATGCATATAAACAGTAGTGTGATTGTGGCTCACAATTTTCCTTTGATTTTACGTCCAGAAACAGCTTCAACGCCTTCTATGAGTCGAGGATATGCTTCCCATCCAATTTTCTTATAAATTGGCAAACAAGGTCTTTTTTAGTCGGATTCCCAAGACTATGACGCTCATCTTGGAATTTTTTCCATAAACGGAAAAGTTCAATATGCACATGTCCACTAGAATGCGTCTCAAGAGTCAATAAGATGTTATCTAAAGACTCCTTACTCAGCCCATTCTTAATGAAACCAATTTTATCTTCTCTGTTATTGGAAACACATCCCAAATATCTGTATCGTTTATCACAATTCCATCTTGCACACTTATGACAAACCCTAAACTTTTGGCCCTTCGTTTTTTCGCATAAGTGCTTTTTCCTAATCCAGGCAAATACCGAATGAGCAATGATTGTGGAACTTCTCCTCCTAATCGGACCTTAGCTTCTATTAGAAGACGAATATCTTCTGGAATTCCTTTTTGCATTAGCAATCTCAATCTTTCACACCTTCCTGCATAAATTTTTCTTAGTACATTTTCAAAAACAGAGGGAAAATATTTACAAATTTTTGAGAGAATTTCATTCATTTTGAAAAGAAAAGAAATGATTTTTTTTTTAAATTTTTGTATCAACAATTGTGGGAAACTGATTTAACAGACTATGAGAGTCACGGAGTACCGTTATCTGCCATTTAACCAGGAAATAAAAAGATTAAAGAAACCTGAAATAAAAACAAACAAAATTAAATGCAACATAAAAATTTAAGGATCAGAAAGGAAAATAAACTCTTCTGGAAAGATTTCATTTTCCAAAAATGGTTTAAGCCTTTGTCCATTCACTTTAAAAACATCACTATTTTTAGGATTTTCAATATCCACAGCTCCATAAGGATATACATGCTTTACAACATATAGGCATGTCCATCTTGATCGTAATTTTCCTCATTGTCGGGTATGCAACGTCGAAAAATTTGATCTGGACAATACTTGAACAGATACGGATCATCCCAATAAAAGTTTTTTACCTCATTCAAAAATTTTCTTTTATCTTGGGAACTCCATTGCGGTGGCATTTTTCCTGTCACAAGAAAATTTACTATGTTTGCAAATCAAGGTGTAGTAGTAACTGAAAATAGTTGTTCATCAGGAAAATTATCGTTAATTGGTGTCATTTCACAAGATGATCATGTTACTAGTCTCGATAAATGATCGGCTACGACAATCTCGGTTCCTTTTTTATCTTTGATCACAATGTCAAATTCTTGGAGCAACAAAATCCATCGTATCAGTCGTGGCTTTGCATCCTGTTTGGTCAACAAATATCTAATAGCAGAATGATCAGTAAACACAATAGTCGTTGATCCAATCAAATAAGAACGAAATTTATCTAATGCAAATATTACAGCAAGTAGTTCTTTTTCAGTTGTGGAGTAATTCAATTGAGCATTGTTTAAAGTTCTACTTGCATAATATATCACATAAAGCTTACCGTTTCTTCTTTGACCCAGTACTGCACCGACTGCATAATCACTCGCATCGCACATGATTTCAAATGGTAAAGACCAATCAGGAGGTTGCATGATAGGAGCTGATGTTAAATGTCGAATTATTTTATCAAAAGCATTTTGACATTCTTGAGTCCACTCAAATGCAGTGTCTTTTGTTAAGAGGTTACAAATGGGTTTAGAGATTAAACTAAAGTCCTTTATAAACCTCCTATAAAATCCAGCATGTCCCAAAAATGAGCGAATTTCTTTAATTATTTTTGGAGGGTGTAAATTGGCAATGACATCAACTTTTGCTTTATCAACTTCAATTCCATGAGATGACACGACATGTCCCAAAACAATTCCAGAAGTAATCATGTAATGACATTTTTCCCAATTTAAAATAAGACCTTTTTCCTCGCATATTTTTAAAACTTTTTCCAAATTTTCAAGACAATTATCAAATGTATTCCCAAAGACAGTTAAATCATCCATGAAAATTTCCAAACAATTTTCAACCATGTCGCAAAAAATGCTTAGCATACATCTTTGAAATGTTGTTGGGGCATTGCATAATCCAAATGGGATCCTTCTAAATGCAAATGTTCCAAAAGGACATGTAAATGTAGTTTTATCTTGATCTTCGAGTGTAATGGGAATTTGATAATAACCTGAATATCCATCAAGAAAACAGTAGTATGGATGACCTGCTACTCTTTCTAAAATTTGATCCAAAAATGGTAATGGAAAATGATCTTTTCTAGTGGCGTCATTTAATTTTCTATAATCAATACACATCCGCCAACTAGATGGGACTCGACTTGTTAATAATTTACCTTTTTCATTTTTTATCACTGTGATGCCAGATTTTTTGGAACTACTTGTATTGGGCTTACCCACTTACTATCAGAAATAGGTAGATAATCCCAACATCGAGTAGTTTGAGAAATTCAGTTTTCACAACATCTTTCATGTGTGAATTTAATCTCCTTTGTGGTTGTTGAGATGTTTTAGCATTTTCTTCTAAGTGAATTTTGTGAGTGCAAATTAGTGGATTAATGCCCTTAAGATCTTTTAGTGTCCAACCAATTGCATTTTTATGTCTTTTAAGCATATCAACTAATTTACCTTCTTGATTACTTGATAGTTTGGAAGAAATTACCACCAGATATGTTTAATCTTCTCCAAGAAAAGCATACTTCAATTATTCTGGCAAGGGTTTTAACTCCAATATAGGTGGTTCGTCTTTGTTCTCATATTTTGCCTCAAATTCTTTTTCTGATCCTGGTAACGGGTGATACATAATAAAATCATCAAGATCAATTTCAATATTTTGTTTAACAGTATCAATTGAACAAATATCTAATTGGTCACGAGTACTCCCTTCTTGAATGTTTTCTTTCACAAGAGTTTTAATAAGATTTTCATCTTCACTTTCATCTCCTTTGTCATGTGGTTGCTTACAAAGATTAAACACATTAAGCTCCAAGGTCATGTTACAAAATGACAACTTCATTATTCCATTCCTGCAATTTATAAGAGCATTAGAAGTTGCTAAAAATGGACGACTTAAAATTACAGGAATTGCATTACAAGCTTCAATAGGTTGTGTATCTAAAACTATGAAATCGACAGGATATACAAAGTTATCAACTTGGACCAACAAGTCTTCCACCATACCTCTTGGCACTTTAACAGATCTATCAGCAAGTAAAAGTGTTACCGAAGTAGGTTTTAACTCGCCTAGATTGAGTTCTTGATAAACTGAATATGGAAGTAAATTCACACTAACTCCAAGGTCAAGCAATGTTTTTTTAATTTTTCGTTCTCCAATAATACAAGAAATAGTAGGATAACCTGGGTCTTTGTATTTCAAAGTATTATTATTTTGAATGATTGCACTTACTTGTTCGGCTAAAAATGCTTTCTTTTTCACATTCAATTTTCTTTTCATAGTGCACAAGTCTTTCAAAAATTTGGCATATGATGGTACCTGTTTTATTGCATCTAATAAAGGAATATTAACTTTTACTTGTTTAAAAATATCATATATATCAGAATTCAAATTTGATTTTTTTTTTATTTTTCAATGCATGAGGGAATGGTGGTGACACTGTCTGTTGAACCTCCTCTTCGCAAGTTATGGGTTCCAATTCCTTACCCTTTGAAGTTGATTTATCATCATCTTCACAAGGTTCAAGAATGAATTTTTCCACAACCTTACCACTTCGAAGGGTAATAACAGATTTTGCCTGATCCATCGGTTGAGTTCCAGAAGTTCCAGTTTGTGAATGATGATCTTTGGGATTAGGCAGAGGTTGTGAAGGAAATTTACCTTTTTCATGAACATTAAGTGCAGATGCAAATTTAGCAAGAGTATCTTTCAAATCTGTCATGGTTTGAGTAGTTTGAGTATTGATAGACTCTTGCTTTGCAATGAAAGAATTCAATAAATCTTCCAAATTCTTTTAGGTGGAGGAACATAAGGTGCATAATTTTGAAAATTTTGTTGATTTTGAAAATGTGCTTGCGGAATTTGTGCAGCATTATCATTCCTCCAACTAAAATTTGGATGATTTCGCCAATCTGGATTGTAATTTTGAGAAAATGGTTCAAAATTTGGTCTTTTGAAATTGTTCACAACATTGGCTTGTTCATGGAGACATTCTTTAAAAGAGGGCAAAGTGGGACAATCTTTTGTAAAATGATCACTTGTATCACAGATGTGACACACAATTTCTTGAACAGATTTTAATTGACCATTCTTTTTCAATTCAAGTGCATCAACTTTTCTTGCCAAAGAGGTAAATCTAGCTTGAAGATAATGTTCATCTTTGAGAGTGTACATACCTCCACCAGATGTAGGAGATTGAATCTTGTTTGATGGTTCGATTGTACCTATAGTGTCCCAATTTTGAGCATTTTCAGCTAATGAATCGATATACTCAATTGCCTCGTTTGGATCTTTATCTTCAAATGTTCCATTACACATAAATTCAACCATTTGCCTATCTTTAGGTGTTAAGCCTTCATAAAATTGAGAATTAACTCTCCAAATTTCAAAACCATGATGTGGACAAAGATTAAGCAATTTTTTGTATCTATCCCAACACTGATAAAAAGTTTCTCCTTGTTTTTGAGTGAAAGTGATGATTTGCCTTTTGAAAGAATTTGTTCTATGCGATGGAAAAAACTTTTTCAAAAATTGTTGTTGCAATTCATCCCAAGTTCGAATGGATCCCGATCTAAGATTTTGTAGCCACGTTTTAGCTTTATCTTTTAAAGAAAAAGGAAAAAACTTAAGTCGAATGGTGTTCATGCTACAATTTAGATCATTATATGTGTTGCACACTTCTTCAAACTCTCGTAAATGCATGCATGGATTTTCAGAATCTAAGCCATGAAATTTGGGTAAAAGTTGGATAATACCAGGCTTAAAATTGAAATGATGATGCATCAGGGGGAAAAACTAGACATGAAGGTGCACTAGTATGTGTAGGATTCATGTGATCTCTAAGTGTTCGTCTATCATGATCATGTTGAGATTGAATTTCATCTTCATTTTCTTGGATGGGTTCTTCCGCCATGTTTTGTAAAAATAAATGGTTATTTCGAATGAGTCGACCACTAAGTGTACGTGACCAAATGCTCATGCAAATGCAAAAGAATAAAAACACACAAAAGCAATAAAAATTCAAATAAAGAAAAATAAACTATAAAGGAAATTAAATAGACTTGAAATTAAATTATACTTCCCCGGCAACGGCGCCAAAAACTTGTTGCGACTCTGATTGTTGCACTCCCAAGAGCAGGTTGTCCACAAGTAGTATAATTCGGTGAGTCCGATATCGTATCCACAGGGAAGCTAAGGTAATTACAAGTCCACTAAAATGTCTTTTTGTTTTGTTTTGTTTTTGTTTCTTTTTAATTTTAATTGTTTGAATCTTTAATGGGTAAATTTTAATTGTTCAAATTTTAATTTAAGTAGTTGAGATTAAAGGATCTATTCTTGGTATTTTAATAAAGTTAACATTAACGAACAATATTGAAATCCACTTAATAAAATGGTTCCAATATATTAAATAATCATATTTATATTATGTTATATATTATTATCTTATAAGTATATAATATATACAAAAACTTAAAAATGTGGTCAAGTATTTATTGTGCTATATATATTTGTAAACACTAAATCAAGGTTCCCACTTTAAATAGGTGGTAAAACCAAACTAACATTTAAATGGTACCAAGAAATTAATATTATGATATATTTATATATAGTAAATCAAGGTTCCCACTTTAAATGGTTGGTAAAACCAAACTAACATTTAAATGGTACCAAGAAATTAATATTATAATATATTCATATATAATAAATCAAGGCATCCACTTTAAATGGTTCGTAATACCAAACTAACATTTAAATGGCTCCAAGAATTTAGTGTAACATATAGCAACAATAAATCAAAACTCCCACTTATAAGTAGGGTATAAAAATACTTACAGAAATAAATATAACATAAACAATAAATAATGATTAAATAATATAAAACATAGATTCTTATCCTTTTAGTAGCCTTATTATCATGCCAAGAGTTTCACCTTTTCATCTCAACTTTAGGAAGTTAGCTATTCATTATTCAAAGTGTAAAACTTTGAATATGAAATTATCATGCTAATTATATTTAAATGAAGAAATAATGGAAAAATATAAAGAGAAATATTATGAACCCAAAGGTTTATTCATAGAATGAGGGATATCTCAATACATTACAATGCACCCCTATTTATAGCCAAATTTGGGGAGACAACCACAAATAAAATATTATTTTTTTACACAAAAGTCTTCATCGGTGTTCCAAGATATTATATTATATTACACATCACTTTTGAAAATCTTATTCTCCGAATTTGCTTCTTCACATTAAAAGAAACATGTGGATAATTGAGTTGTCTAGTTGTGGTATTTTTTTCAAACCATTTGACCAAGTAATTTGAGAGATATGGTCAAAATACTAGAGCATGGTAAAACTGCCACTCCTTTGGTAACTTTATTTGTTGCTTAATTTGATCCCACTTGTGAGAAGATTTTTATCTCATGCTTGCCATCAATATTGTAGATATTAACATCAAATTTCTACAGGTCCAAGAATCATCTTAATCCCATTTGAAACTCCAAGTTTATTCTTGTTTTATCGAACCTGTAAAAAATAGTAAAAACTTGTAATTACACAACAACTTACATTTTATACAATTTATTATAAAACATATAATATTTAAACATTTAATAAAACAAAAACTATATATTTATATTATAAAACATTTAATTAATGTACAATTTTTATGTTTATCAACCAACCAGCCTCGATCCCCTGAACTCGCGCAGCAGCCAGGCGAACCAGCACTAGCGCGCGTGACCCTGCTGTACGCGAGAGTCCACCTTGTGTGGGACTCCTTGCAGCAGCCAGCGCCGAGCCCTAACCTCCCTGTCCCACCCTGAACCACCTTTAGCCATCGCCTGGACCACCCTAGCCAAGCCCTGAACCGAGCCACCCCCTTGAAATTCTCGGCCCCCTCACGCACGCACGGGAAGAGTCCCTTATCACGTAAGGGCTCTTCCCCAGACACCTACCGCGAGCCCAGCCCTTCTAGGGCCCTCCCTAGGACCTAAACATGACCCCTAGGACTCAACCACCAGGCCTGGTCGAGCCACTTTCCCCATGCATCAATACCAAGCCCATTCAAAATCCCATGACAGTAACCTGGTCTCAGCTGGTTTCTATATTTTATACAGCTTATTTGGTGGGTTTCTAGGCCTTTAAACTTGTGTAAAACCAACCCTTTTCAATCCCTAATCATGGCAGCCCCTATATATATATATATATATGTAAATCATGATTTTTGGATCAAAACCCATGCCTTAAAAATCAAATATGCTTGAAAGCGAAAATATATCCAAGTGTTCCTTGTTTTTCATGCAAAATAATTTTAAATAATTACTATGGTGTGAAAGATGAGAAAAGGAAGAAGTATGGCGTGTCTTTGCATTTTATACGCTCGAAAAACCGTTCAAGACGAAGAAAGGGACGAGGAGACGAAAGCTATGAAGTTTCCCTTGAGGTTCTCGATATCTTCTTCAAATTAGTTTATGAAGGTGTGTGTCGTGCATGTTGATGGGTTTTTGGGGAGAGTTTTCGGTGCACAAAATTCAGAAAGTGGCGTGAGTTAATGGTGTAGGGCTTGTGGTGATTAATGTGATGGGAGAGTTTGATATGGTTGAAAGTGTGTGGCCGAGAGTTAGCTGGTGGAAAGTGTTTAATTGAATTGGGGAGGTGGGCGTGGGGTTCAATGGGTTATGGGGTGGGGTTTTGGCCTTAAATAATAATAAGAATACTAACAAAAGTTTAGGCCCATTCATAACTTAATTAAGCCTACTTAGCCCATTAGTGTTAGTTTAAAATATTTAAAATACTTTTGCTTAAATAAGTTTGTGAATTTATTAGCCGGGTTGCCATTAAGTTTGTATTTTTGTTGAAAATCCAAGGCCGATAAAAATTACGTCCCAGCGTATAAAATCACCTCAAAACCCCTTATTTTCAAAAATAAGAAAGAGCATCACCCCTAATTCAAATAATTAAAAATATTAACCAATAAAAACATATTTTTAAGCCCTCGGTCTCCGTTCCTCGATCGCAACTCGAATAACCTTTAAAAATACAATTTAATGCAATCATGTAGAAAAGTATATTTTAAACATGCAATTATACACAACATAATTAATTTATGCAATTAAAACATTTAATTAAAATAAAGGAGAATTTAATAATTCAAATGCATGTGGTTCGCGTGAACCTTTAAATTTTCGGGGCGTGACAATCTTCCCCCCTTAAATTGAATTTCGTCCTCGAAATTCGCTTATCCTTAATAACCCAAAATTTAGATTCAATTATAGTATCCCAAAATCACGCTTCGGCTGCGCTACTATGATAAAAATTAAACTCTAAAATTTCCTTATGTCTCCTTGATCCCAATTAATTTTACCTTCTAAATCCTTATTTTCAAATCGCAACTTAAAAAGACCCAAATGACTTAGTGTTATTACTATTATAACCTCGAATTTCAACTTTTCTTACGATCCCCAATATTAAAATATGGATAACCAAACTTATCGTATATTACGTTTCTTATTTTATACCCAAAATATTCATCAACTTATCAGAATTTCAATCTTAAAATCCCAAACGCATCCGCTAACGCTTAGATTTTCAATCCTAATATTGATTCAGTCTTAAAAAATCCTTGATTAAAATTCCTTATAACATTATAACCCAAGATATTCCAAGGTTCCAAATATTCTTAGAAGTCTAAATCCTCAATATTCTTATCATTTAAACAATTAATTATCGCTTATTGCTAAACTAGTTCCCAAATTCCTTAATAATTGCAAATAAATTCTTAGTTTCCGCAAAAATTATCTTCATTGGTCCTTAATTTCGAAAATCCTACGATTAACCCATAAGTTCTTGGCATTCTTAAATTCTTTTTTACGGGTTTCCCAAAACATAATTTTGATAAATTTAAACTTATTTACCCAAAAATCAATTCATATAACCAATTTCACCTTTCATCAAAACTTAAAATCCCAATTTATACATTTTCTTACTCACAAGTCGTTGCAAATCCTTAAATCATTATTCCTTACGTCTAATTCTCAAAAATTAATTCGACTAGTAACCATGAATCATAAATATTTTCTAAAAAAAATCTACGTGTCCCAAAGCATTCATAATATTCATGATACACTTATAGCCCAAAAAAGTAAAACGTCAATACTAAATCCCAAAAATCGACATAGTCCCATTTCCACCACGAAACTAACATGCGTTAAAATCAAATAATTTTTCATTTCATATCGTATCACATATAAAAATTCTAAAGCATATAAAACATATATTACCATAAAGCTATTAAACATGAGACGTAAACATATAATTCATTTACTTATGCAGGTAACATCATAAAATCATATATAACTAGTAAACTTACAAGTTTGAGGCTTGACGACTGATCTTTTCCGGCGCTGATGGTGGCACAACCCTTTACAAGACCTTTGCTCTGATACCAACTCAAACGTCTGCCATTTTCATTGCTTTAAGTACTAGAATTTTTTTTAACTCTAAAAAATATTTTCCCCTTTAATATAAAACATCACAACTAGCATTTTAAAAATCAAGTGAAACAGTCATAAAAATTGAAATCATCTACTGTTTTACCAAACCTAGAAAAGCAATAATTTGAAAAGTATAGCCCATACTAAACCTCTCAAAAATCCCTCAAAAGCATAAATAAATAGTCTAAAAATCTTTAACTGAAGTCATGAATCATAAAACGTAATGCGGAAAAATAGAAGCGCTGGTCCTTTGGTTGTGTGCGCCATCACTCCGGTCAAACCATCCGTCAAGACCTCCCTCAACCTCACCTGCATCCATCACACCTAGTGAGTCTAAAGACTCAACACAACATAATCTTAATAACAAATGATACATAATACAGTCAACATATAACAGTGAAAAATACTTGTACTTAAAATATTGTTTTCATGAGGATGCATAAACTTCAAACATGAACATTTTCGTAAACCTTTTCATGATGCATAAATTTTAAATAAAAACATTTTCATAATGATGCATCAACTTCAAGCATAAAAATTTTCATGACATGCATCACCTAAACCTTAACATTTTTTCCTTTTTCCTCAACATGACATAAAACCTTTTCATGATCATAACATTTTTCCTTTTCCTTTTCTTTTTCCTTTGTTGAATTCAGATCGTTAATTGTGACTTTTCTGATCATGATCATAAATCGATGGATCCATCTACACGTAACCACAGTACTGGGTGACGGGGGACACCAGCAACACTCTCACCGGTCAACAGGGCACTGGCCTATCATTTTTCGAATAGAAATACGATCGTCGGGGCTCCCTCTGGGGCCTTTTCCCATAAATGGGCTCACTCTGGGGCCTTTTCCCCTCACGATATTCTCATTCTTACCGTTACCACATATTCGTAATGATGGAAACACGATCGTCGATCTCCCACTGGAACCATAACCCTCACGACGTTGCCAATATTAACGAATTAGTCACAATCACTCCACTTCCTTCAACATTTAACATTCTCATCACTTTATAAAATCATGCATAACATAACATTTTCGTTTTTGAAACCAAGCATGCAACATGTCTTTTAAATAGTCTTCTATAAATCATAAAAATCCCATAGACATTTAAAAATCATAATTTAATCATGAAAATTTCATAAAAATTTAAAAATAATCATAATATCATAAAAACAGCATTTAGAGCACTGCCATGACGTTTACTAATTTCTAGATGTGAAAAGACTGTTTTAAGCATAAAAATTTTCATGACATGCATCACGTAAACCTTAACCTTTTTCCTTTTTCGTCAACATGACATAAAACCTTTTCATGATCATAACATTTTTCCTTTTCCTTTTCTTTTTCCTTTGTTGAATTCAGATCATTAATTGTGACTTTTCTGATCATGATCATAAATCGATGGATGCATCTACACGTAACCACAGTACTGGGCGGCGGGGGACACCAGCAACACTCTCACCGGTCAACAGGGCCCTGGACTATCATTTTTCGAATAGAAATACGATCGTCGGGGCTCCCTCTGGGGCCTTTTCCCATAAATGGGCTCCCTCTGGGGCCTTTTCCCATAAATGGGCCTCTCTGCGGCCTTTTCCCCTCACGATATTCTCATTTTTACCGTTACCACATAACCGTTACAACATATTCGTAATGATGGAAACACGATCGTCGAGTTCCCACTGGAACCATAACCCTCACGACGTCGCCAACATTAACGAATTAGTCACAATCACTTCACTTCCTTCAACATTTAACATTCTCATCACTTTATAAAATCATGCAGAACATAACATTTTCGTTTTTGAAACTAAGAATGCAACATGTCTTTTAAATGTCTTCTTTAAATCATAAAAATCCCATAGACATTTAAAATCATAATTTAATCATGAAAATTTCATAAAAATTTAAAAATAATCATAATATCATAAAAACAGCATTTAGAGCACTGCCTTGACGTTTACTAATTTCTTGATGTGAAAAGACTGTTTTACCCTCTGGACGTGACATTTTGCGTTTTTGACTTTTTTCTTGATTTCTTGACTCTAACATGTCCCAAATAATTATTTAAGCTTATATGAATTTCCTCATATTTTTATTTGGCATAAATCGATAACTTTTAATTTATTATTTAAATATAGCATATTAATGCGTTTTAATCCCGAATTAAACCAAACTTTAATCTAAAATTCCCAAATTTAAAACTTAGACTTATAATAATTATTTAAGCTTAAACCTAATTTTTCATAATTTTATAAAGCATAAAACTAGGCGTTTCGATTAACTCGTTAATTAGCGTTTCATGCGGCGATTAAATCCAGAATAAATCCAAAACTCGTTATTTTGATCCCAAATTTTTAACATAACCTTTTTATGATTTATTATACCCTTACAAGTCATAAGCCTCCCCCGTGGACCCATGGATCTATTTTTTGTTCTAAAATTCCAAATATTGATTTATTATCCCAAATTGCATTTTTATGTCTTTTAAGCATATCAATTAATTTACCTTCTTGATTACTTGATAGTTTGGAAGAAATTACCACCGGATATGTTTAATCTTCTCCAAAAAAGCATACTTCAATTATTCTGGCAAGGGTTTTAACTCCAATATGGGTGGTTCGTCTTTGTTCTCATATTTTGCCTCAAATTCTTTTTCTGATCCTGGTAACGGGTGATACATAATAAAATCATCAAGATCAATTTCAATATTTTCTTTAACAGTATCGATTGAACAAATATCTAATTGGTCACGAGTACTCCCTTCTTGAATGTTTTCTTTCACAAGAGTTTTAATAAGATTTTCATCTTCACTTTCATCTCCTTTGTCATGTGGTTGCTTACAAAGATTAAACACATTAAGCTCCAAGATCATGTTACAAAATGACAACTTCATTATTCCATTCCTGCAATTTATAATAGCATTAGAAGTTGCTAAAAATGGACGACTTAAAATTACAGGAATTGCATTACAAGCTTCAATAGGTTGTGTATCTAAAACTATGAAATCGACAGGATATACAAAGTTATCAACTTGGACCAACAAGTCTTCCACCATACATCTTGGCACTTTAACAGATCTATCAGCAAGTAAAAGTGTTACCGAAGTAGGTTTTAACTCGCCTAGATTGAGTTCTTGATAAACTGAATATGGAAGTAAATTCACACTAACTCCAAGGTCAAGCAATGTTTTTTTAATTTTTCGTTCTCCAATAATACAAGAAATAGTAGGATAACCTGGGTCTTTGTATTTCAAAGTATTATTATTTTGAATGATTGCACTTACTTGTTCGGCTAAAAATGCTTTCTTTTTCACATTCAATTTTCTTTTCACAGTGCACAAGTCTTTCAAAAATTTAGCATATGATGGTACCTGTTTTATTGCATCTAATAAAGGAATATTAACTTTTACTTGTTTAAAAATATCATATATATCAGAATTCAAATTTGATTTTTTTTTTTATTTTTCAATGCATGAGGGAATGGTGGTGACACTGTCTGTTGAACCTCCTCTTCGCAAGTTATGGGTTCCACTTCCTTACCCTTTGAAGTTGATTTATCATCATCTTCACAAGGTTCAAGAATGAATTTTTCCACAACCTTACCACTTCGAAGGGTAATAACAGATTTTACCTGATCCATCGGTTGAGTTCCAGAAGTTCCAGTTTGTGAATGATGATCCTTGGGATTAGGCAGAGGTTGTGAAGGAAATTTACTTTTTTCATGAACATTAAGTGCAGATGAAAATTTAGCAAGAGTATCTTTCAAATCTGTCATGGTTTGAGCAGTTTGAGTATTGATAGACTCTTGCTTTGCAATGAAAGAATTCAATAAATCTTCCAAATTCCTTTTAGGTGGAGGAACATAAGGTGCATAATTTTGAAAATTTTGTTGATTTTGAAAAGGTGGTTGCGGAATTTATGCAGCATTATCATTCCTCCAACTAAAATTTGGATGATTTCGCCAATCTGGATTGTAATTTTGAGAAAATGGTTCAAAATTTGGTCTTTTGAAATTGTTCACAACATTGGCTTGTTCATGGAGACATTCTTTAAAAGAGGGCAAAGTGGGACAATCTTTTGTAAAATGATCACTTGTATCACAGATGTGACACACAATTTCTTGAACAGATTTTAATTGACCATTCTTTTTCAATTCAAGTGCCTCAACTTTTCTTGCCAAAGAGGTAAATCTAGCTTGAAGATAATAGTCATCTTTGAGAGTGTACATACCTCCACCAGATGTAGGAGATTGAATCTTGTTTGATGGTTCGATTGTACCTATAGTGTCCCAATTTTGAGCATTTTCAGCTAATTAATCGATATACTCAATTGCCTCGTTTGGATCTTTATCTTCAAATGTTCCATTACACATAAATTCAACCATTTGCCTATCTTTAGGTGTTAAGCCTTCATAAAATTGAGAATTAACTCTCCAAATTTCAAAACCATGATGTGGACAAAGATTAAGCAATTTTTTGTATTTATCCCAACACTGATAAAAAGTTTCTCCTTGTTTTTGAGTGAAAGTGATGATTTGCCTTTTGAAAGAATTTGTTCTATGCGATGGAAAAAACTTTTTCAAAAATTGTTGTTGCAATTCATCCCAAGTTCGAATGGATCCCGATCTAAGATTTTGTAGCCACGTTTTAGCTTTATCTTTTAAAGAAAAAGGAAAAAACTTAAGTCGAATGGTGTTCATGCTACAATTTAGATCATTATATGTGTTGCACACTTCTTCAAACTCTCGTAAATACATGCATGGATTTTCAGAATCTAAGCCATGAAATTTGGGTAAAAGTTGGATAATACCAGGCTTAAAATTGAAATGAGATGCATCAGGGGGAAAAACTAGACATGAAGGTGCACTAGTACGTGTAGGATTCATGTGATCTCTAAGTGTTCGTCTATCATGATCATGTTGAGATTGAATTTCATCTTCATTTTCTTGGATGTGTTCTTCCGCCATGTTTTGTAAAAAGAAATGGTTATTTCGAATGAGTCGACCACTAAGTGTACGTGACCAAATGCTCATGCAAATGCAAAAGAATAAAAACACACAAAAGCAATAAAAATTCAAATAAAGAAAAATAAACTATAAAGGAAATTAAATAGACTTGAAATTAAATTATACTTCCGCGGCAACGGCGCCAAAAACTTGTTGCGACTCTGATTGTTGCACTCCCAAGAGCAGGTTGTCCACAAGTAGTATAATTCGGTGAGTTCGATATCGTATCCAAGGGAAGCTAAGGTAATTACAAGTCCACTAAAATGTCTTTTTGTTTTGTTTTGTTTTTGTTTCTTTTTAATTTTAATTGTTTGAATCTTTAATGGGTAAATTTTAATTGTTCAAATTTTAATTTAAGTAGTTGAGATTAAAGGATCTACTCTTGGTATTTTAATAAAGTTAACATTAACGAACAATATTGAAATCCACTTAATAAAATGGTTCCAATATATTAAATAATCATATTTATATTATGTTATATATTATTATCTTATAAGTATATAATATATACAAAAACTTAAAAATGTGGTCAAGTATTTATTGTGCTATATATATTTGTAAACACTAAATCAAGATTCCCACTTTAAATGGTTGGTAAAACCAAACTGACATTTAAATAGTACCAAGAAATTAATATTATGATATATTTATATATAGTAAATCAAGGTTTCCACTTTAAATGGTTGGTAAAACCAAACTAACATTTAAATGGTACCAAGAAATTAATATTATAATATATTCATATATAATAAATCAAGGCATCCACTTTAAATGGTTCGTAATACCAAACTAACATTTAAATGGTTCCAAGAATTTAGTGTAACATATAGCAACAATAAATCAAAACTCCCACTTATAAGTAGGGTATAAAAATACTTAAAGAAATAAATATAACATAAACAATAAATAATGATTAAATAATATAAAACATAGATTCTTACCTTTTAGTAGCCTTATTATCATGCCAAGAGTTTCACCTTTTCATCTCAACTTTAGGAAGTTAGCTATTCATTATTCAAAGTGTAAAACTTTGAATATGAAATTATCATGCTAATTTTATTTAAATGAAGAAATAAAGGAAAAATATAGAGAGAAATATTATGAACCCAAAGGTTAATTCATAGAATGAGGGATATCTCAATACATTACAATGCACCCCTATTTATAGCCAAATTTGGGGAGACAACCACAAATAAAATATTATTTTTTTACACAAAAGTCTTCATCGGTGTTCCAAGATATTATATTATATTACACATCACTTTTGAAAATCTTATTCTCCGAATTTGCTTCTTCACATTAAAAGAAACATGTGGATAATTGAGTTGTCTAGTTGTGGTATTTTTTTCAAACCATTTGACCAAGTAATTTGAGAGATATGGTCAAAATACTAGAGCATGGTAAAACTGCCACTTCTTTGGTAACTTTATTTGTTGCTTAATTTGATCCCACTTGTGAGAAGATTTTTATCTCATGCTTGCCATCAATATTGTAGATATTAACATCAAATTTCTACAGGTCCAAGAATCATCTTAATCCCATTTGAAACTCCAAGTTTATTCTTGTTTTATCGAACCTGTAAAAAATAGTAAAAACTTGTAATTACACAACAACTTACATTTTATACAATTTATTATAAAACATATAATATTTAAACATTTAATAAAACAAAAACTATATATTTATATTATAAAACATTTAATTAATGTACAATTTTTATGTTTATCAACCAACCAGCCTCGATCCCCTGAACTCGCGCAGCAGCCAGGCGCACCAGCACTAGCGCGCGTGACCCCTGCTGTACGCGAGAGTCCACCTTGTGTGGGACTCCTTGCTGCAGCCAGCGCCGAGCCCTAACCTCCCTGTCCCACCCTGAACCACCTTTAGCCATCGCCTGGACCACCCTAGCCAAGCCCTGAACCGAGCCACCCCCTTGAAATTCTCGGCCCCCTCACGCACGCACGGGAAGAGTCCCTTATCACGTAAGGGCTCTTCCTCAGACACCTACCGCGAGCCCAGCCCTTCTAGGGCCCTCCCTAGGACCTAAACATGACCCCTAGGACTCAACCACCAGGCCTGGTCGAGACACTTTCCCCATGCATCAATACCAAGCCCTTCAAAATCCCATGACAGTAACCTGGTCTCAGCTGGTTTCTATATTTTATGCAGCTTATTTGGTGGGTTTCTAGGCCTTTAAACTTGTATAAAACCAACCCTTTTCAATCCCTAATCATGGCAGCCCATTATATATATATATATATATATGTAAATCACGATTTTTGGATCAAAACCCATGCCTTAAAAATCAAATATGCTTGAAAGCGAAAATATATCCAAGTGTTCCTTGTTTTTCATGAAATTTTTTTTTAAATAATTACTATGGTGTGAAAGATGAGAAAAGGAAGAAGTATGGCGTGCGTTTGCGTTTTATACGCTCGAAAAACCGTTGAAGACGAAGAACGGGACGAGGAGACGAAAGCTATGAAGTTTCCCTTGAGGTTCTCGATATCTTCTTCAAATTAGTTTATGAAGGTGTGTGTCGTGCATGTTGATGGGTTTTTGGGGAGAGTTTTCGGTGCACAAAATTCAGAAAGTGGCGTGAGTTAATGGTGTAGGGCTTGTGGTGATTAATGTGATGGGAGAGTTTGATATGGTTGAAAGTGTGTGGCCGAGAGTTAGCTGGTGGAAAGTGTTTAATTGAATTGGGGAGGTGGGCGTGGGGTTCAATGGGTTATGGGGTGGGGTTTTCGCCTTAAATAATAATTAGGAATACTAACAAAAGTTTAGGCCCATTAATAACTTAATTAAGCCTACTTAGCCCATTAGTGTTAGTTTAAAATATTTAAAATACTTTTGCTTAAATAAGTTTGTGAATTTATTAGCCGGGTTGCCATTACGTTTGTATTTTTGTTGAAAATCTAAGACCGATAAAAATTACGTCCCGGCGTATAAAATCACCTCAAAACCCCTTATTTTCAAAAATAAGAAAGATCATCACCCCTAATTCAAATAATTAAAAAAATTAACCAATAAAAACATATTTTTCAGCCCTCGATCTCCGTTCCTCGATCGCAACTCGAATAACCTTTAAAAATACAATTTAATGCAATCATGTAGAAAAGTATATTTTAAACATGCAATTATACACAACATAATTAATTTATGCAATTAAAACATTTAATTAAAATAAAGGAGAATTTAATAATTCAAATGCATGTGGTTCGCGTGAACCTTTAAATTTTCGGGGCGTGACAATCTTCCCCCTTAAATTGAATTTCGTCCTCGAAATTCGATTATCCTTAATAACCCAAAATTTAGATTCAATTATAGTATCCCAAAATCACGCTTCGGCTGCGCTACTATGATAAAAATTAAACTCTAAAATTTCCTTATGTCTCCTTGATCCCAATTAATTTTACCTTCTAAATCCTTATTTTCAAATCGCAACTTAAAAAGACCCAAATGACTTAGTGTTATTACTATTATAACCTCGAATTTCAACTTTTCTTACGATCCCCAATATTAAAATATGGATAACCAAACTTATCGTATATTACGTTTCTTATTTTATACCCAAAATATTCATCAACTTATCAAATTTCAATCTTAAAATCCCAAACGCATCCGCTAACGCTTAGATTTTCAATCTAATATTGATTCAGTCTTAAAAAATCCTTGATTAAAATTCCTTATAACATTATAACCCAAGATATTCCAAGGTTCCAAATATTCTTATCATTTAAACAATTTAATTATCGCTTATTGCTAAACTAGTTCCCAAATTCCTTAATAATTGCAAATAAATTCTTAGTTTCCGCAAAAATTATCTTAATTGGTCCTTAATTTCGAAAATCCTACGATTAACCCATAAGTTCTTGGCATTCTTAAATTCTTTTTTACGGGTTTCCCAAAACATAATTTTGATAAATTTAAACTTATTTACCCAAAAATCAATTCATATAACCAATTTCACCTTTCATCAAAACTTAAAATCCCAATTTATACATTTTCTTACTCACAAGTCGTTGCAAATCCTTAAATCATTATTCCTTACGTCTAATTCTCAAAAATTAATTCGACTAGTAACCATGAATCATAAATATTTTCTAAAAAAAATCTACGTGTCCCAAAGCATTCATAATATTCATGATAAACTTATAGCCCAAAAAAGTAAAACGTCAATACTAAATCCCAAAAATCGACATAGTCCCATTTCCACCACGAAACTAACATGCGTTAAAATCAAATAATTTTTCATTTCATATCGTATCACATATAAAAATTCTAAAGCATATAAAACATATATTACCATAAAGCTATTAAACATGAGACGTAAACATATAATTCATTTACTTATGCAGGTAACATCATAAAATCATATATAGCAAGTAAACTTACAAGTTTGAGGCTTGACGACTGATTTTTCCGGCGCTGATGGTGGCACAACCCTTTACAAGACCTTTGCTCTGATACCAACTCAAACGTCTGCCATTTTCATTGCTTTAAGTACTAGAATTTTTTTAACTCTAAAAAATATTTTCCCCTTTAATATAAAACATCAACCAACTAGCATTTTAAAAATCAAGTGAAACAGTCATAAAAATTGAAATCATCTACTGTTTTACCAAACCTAGAAAAGCAATAATTTGAAAAGTATAGCCCATACTAAACCTCTCAAAAATCCCTCAAAAGCATAAATAAATAGTCTAAAAATCTTTAACTGAAGTCATGAATCATAAAACGTAATGCGGAAAAATAGAAGCGCTGGTCCTTTGGTTGTGTGCGCCATCACTCCGGTCAAACCATCCGTCAAGACCTCCCTCAACCTCACCTGCATCCATCACACCTAGTGAGTCTAAAGACTCAACACAACATAATCTTAATAACAAATGATACATAATACAGTCAACATATAACAGTGAAAAATACTTGTACTTAAAATATTGTTTTCATGAGGATGCATAAACTTCAAACATGAACATTTTCGTAAACCTTTTCATGATGCATAAATTTTAAATAAAAACATTTTCATAATGATGCATCAACTTCAAGCATAAAAATTTTCATGACATGCATCACATAAACCTTAACATTTTTTCCTTTTTCCTCAACATGACATAAAACCTTTTCATGATCATAACATTTTTCCTTTTCCTTTTCTTTTTCCTTTGTTGAATTCAGATCGTTAATTGTGACTTTTCTGATCATGATCATAAATCGATGGATCCATCTACACGTAACCACAGTACTGGGTGGCGGGGGACACCAGCAACACTCTCACCGGTCAACAGGGCCCTGGCCTATCATTTTTCGAATAGAAATACGATCATCGTGGCTCCCTCTGGGGCCTTTTCCCATAAATGGGCTCCCTCTGGGGCCTTTTCCCCTCACGATATTCTCATTCTTACCGTTACCACATATTCGTAATGATGGAAACACGATCGTCGATCTCTCACTGGAACCATAACCCTCACGACATCGTCAATATTAACGAATTAGTCACAATCACTTCACTTCCTTCAACATTTAACATTCTCATCACTTTATAAAATCATGCATAACATAACATTTTCGTTTTTGAAACCATGCATGCAACATGTCTTTTAAATGTCTTCTATAAATCATAAAAATCCCATAGACATTTAAAAATCATAATTTAATCATGAAAATTTCATAAAAATTTAAAAATAATCATAATATCATAAAAACAGCATTTAGAGCACTGCCATGACGTTTACTAATTTCTAGATGTGAAAAGACCGTTTTAAGCATAAAAATTTTCATGACATGCATCACGTAAACCTTAACCTTTTTCCTTTTTCGTCAACATGACATAAAACCTTTTCATGATCATAACATTTTTCCTTTTCCTTTTCTTTTTCCTTTGTTGAATTCAGATCATTAATTGTGACTTTTCTGATCATGATCATAAATCGATGGATGCATCTACACGTAACCACAGTACTGGGCGGCGGGGGACACCAGCAACACTCTCACCGGTCAACAGGGCCCTGGACTATCATTTTTCGAATAGAAATACGATCGTCGGGGCTCCCTCTGGGGCCTTTTCCCATAAATGGGCCTCTCTGCGGCCTTTTCCCCTCACGATATTCTCATTTTTACCGTTACCACATAACCGTTACAACATATTCGTAATGATGGAAACACGATCGTCGAGCTCCCACTGGAACCATAACCCTCACGACGTCGCCAACATTAACGAATTAGTCACAATCACTTCACTTCCTTCAACATTTAACATTCTCATCACTTTATAAAATCATGCAGAACATAACATTTTCGTTTTTGAAACTAAGAATGCAACATGTCTTTTAAATGTCTTCTTTAAATCATAAAAATCCCATAGACATTTAAAATCATAATTTAATCATGAAAATTTCATAAAAATTTAAAAATAATCATAATAACATAAAAACAGCATTTAGAGCACTGCCATGACGTTTACTAATTCCTTGATGTGAAAAGACTGTTTACCCCTGGACGTGACATTTTGCGTTTTTGACTTTTTTCTTGATTTCTTGACTTTAACATGTCCCAAATAATTATTTAAGCTTATATGAATTTCTCATATTTTTATTTGGCATAAATCGATAACTTTTAATTTATTATTTAAATATAGCATATTAATGCGTTTTAATCCCGAATTAAACCAAGCTTTAATCTAAAATTCCCAAATTTAAAACTTAGACTTATAATAATTATTTAAGCATAAACCTAATTTTTCATAATTTTATAAAGCATAAAACTAGGCGTTTCGATTAACTCGTTAATTAGCGTTTCATGCGGCGATTAAATCCAGAATAAATCCAAAACTCGTTATTTTGATCCCAAATTTTTAACATAACCTTTTTATGATTTATTATACCCTTACAAGTCATGAGCCTCCCCCGTGGACCCATGGATCTATTTTTTGTTCTAAAATTCCAAATATTGACACCTAATCGAAACCACCAAGCCATCTCCCAATTTACTCGAGCCGCGCCCGAGCCACCTCGAGCCAAATCCTAGCCAACCCATCTAGGGACCCTAGGGTGCAAGCCCAGCCCAGAATCATGAACCTAATCCGTTCAAAAAGCCTACTGAACTTGACCCAATTCTGCACTTATCATAGAACTCACGCCAATAGACTCCTAGTGCCACTAGGACACCTCCAGCCGAGCCACCACCGATCCCACCTGTCCCTGACCACCACTGGACCACGCCCAGACCCTGAAAAACCAGTCTCGATCCCCTGAACTCGCGCAGCAGCCAGGCGCACCAGCACCAGCGCGCGTGACCCCTGCTGTACTCGAGAGTCCACCTTGCGTGGGACTCCTTGCAGCAGCCAGCGCCGAGCCCTAGCCTTCTTGTCTCACCCTAAACCACCTTGAGCCATCGCCTAGACCACCCTAGCCAAGCCCTGAACCGAGCCACCCCCTTGAAATTCTCGGCCCCCCTCACGCACGCACGAGAAGAGTCCCTTATCACGTAAGGGCTCTTCCCCAGCCACCTACCGCAAGCCCAGCCCTTCTAGGACCCTCCCTAGGACCTAAACATGACCCCTAGGACTCAACCACGAGGCCTGGTCGAGCCACTTTCCCCATGCATCATTACCAAGCCCTTCAAAATCCCATGACAGTAACCTGGTCTCAGCTGGTTTCTATATTTTATGCAGCTTATTTGGTGGGTTTCTAGGCCTTTAAACTTGGGTAAAACCAACCCTTTTCAATCCCTAATCATGGCAGCCCATTATATATATATATATATATGTAAATCATGATTTTTGGACCAAAACCCATGCCTTAAAAATCAAATATGCTTGAAAGCGAAAATATATCCAAGTGTTCCTTGTTTTTCATGAAATTTTTTTTAAAATAATTACTATGGTGTGAAAGATGAGAAAAGGAAGAAGTATGGCGTGCGTTTGCGTTTTATACGCTCGAAAAACCGTTGAAGACGAAGAACGGGACGAGGAGACGAAAGCTATGAAGTTTCCCTTGAGGTTCTCAATATCTTCTTCAAATTAGTTTATGAAGGTGTGTGTCGTGCATGTTGATGGGTTTTTGGGGAGAGTTTTCGGTGCACAAAATTCAGAAAGTGGCGTGAGTTAATGGTGTAGGGCTTGTGGTGATTAATGTGATGGAATAGTTTGATATGGTTGAAAGTGTGTGGCCGAGAGTTAGCTGGTGGAAAGTGTTTAATTGAATTGGGGAGGTGGGCGTGGGGTTCAATGGGTTATGGGGTGGGGTTTTCGCCTTAAATAATAATTAGGAATACTAACAAAAGTTTAGGCCCATTAATAACTTAATTAAGCCTACTTAGCCCATTAGTGTTAGTTTAAAATATTTAAAATACTTTTGCTTAAATAAGTTTGTGAATTTATTAGCCGGGTTGCCATTATGTTTGTATTTTTGTTGAATATCCAAGACCGATAAAAATTACGTCCCGGCGTATAAAATCACCTCAAACCCCTTATTTTCAAAAATAAGAAAGAGCATCACCCCTAATTTAAATAATTAAAAAAATTAACCAATAAACACATATTTTTCAGCCATCGATCTCCGTTCCTCGATCGCAACTCGAATAACTTTTAAAAATACAATTTAATGCAATCATGTAGAAAAGTATATTTTAAACATGAATTTATGCACAACATAATTAATTTATGCAATTAAAACATTTAATTAAAATAAAGGAGAATTTAATAATTCAAATGCATGTGGTTCGCGTGGACCTTTAAATTTTTGGGGCATTACAATCTTCCCCCCTTAAATTGAATTTCGTCCTCGAAATTCGCTTATCCTTAATAACCCAAAGTTTATATTCAGTTATAGTATCCCAAAATCCACGCTTCCGCTGCGCTACTCTAATAAAACTTAAACTCTAGAATGTCCTTATGTCTCCTTGATCCCAATTAATTTTACTTTCTAAATCCTTATTTTCAAATCGCAACTTAAAAAGACCCAAATGACTTAGTGCTATTACTATTATAACCTCGAATTTCAACTTTTCTTACGATCCCCAATATTAAAATATGGATAACCAAACTTATCGTATAGTACTTTTCCTATTTTATACCCAAAATATTCATCAACTTATCAAATTTCAATCTTAAAATCTCAAACGCATCCGCTAACGCTTAGATTTTCAAGTCTAATATTGATTCAATCTTAAAAAATCCTTGATTAAAATTCCTTATGAAATTATAACTCAAGATATCCCAAGATTCCAAATATTATTAAAAGTCTAAATCCTTAAAATTCTTATCATTTAAACATTTAATAATCGCTTATTGCTAAACTAGTTCCCAAATTCCTTAATAATTGCAAATAAATTCTTAATTTCCGCAAAAATTATCTTAATTGGTCCTTAGTTTCGAAAATCCTACGATTAATCCATAAGTTCTTGGCATTCTTAAATTCTTTTCTACGGGTTTCCCATAACATAGTTTTGATAAATTTAAACTTATTTACCCAAAAATCAATTTCTGTAACCAATCTTACCTTTCATCAAAACTTAAAATCCCAATTTATACATTTTCTTACTCACAAGTCGTTGCAAATCCTTAAATCATTATTCCTTACGTCTAATTCCCAAAAATTAAATCGACTAGTAACAATGAATTATAATTATTTTCTTAAAAAAATATCTACGTGCCCCAAAGCATTCATAATATTCATGATAAACTTATAGCCCAAAAAACTAAAACTTCAATACTAAAACCCAAAAATCAACATAGTCCCATTTCCACCACGAAACTAACATACGTTAAAATCAAATAATTTTTCATTTCATATCGTATCACGTATAAAAATTCTAAAGCATATAAAACATATATTACCATAAAGCTATTAAACATGAGACATAAACATATAATTCATGTATTTCTGCAGGTAACATCATAAAATCATATATAGCATGTAAACTTACAAGTTTGAGGTTTGACGACTGATCTTTCAGGTGCTGATGGTGGCACAACCCTTTACAGGACCTTTGCTCTTATACCAACTGAAACGTCTGCTCTTTTCATTGCTTTAAAAGTACTAGAATTTTTTTTCTACTCTATCATTTTTCGGCCATCACATGAAAATATTTTTTTATAAAATATTTTCCGCTTTAAAATAAATATCAACCAACTAGCATTTTAAAAATCAAGTGAAATAGTCATAAAAATTGAAATCGTCTACTGTTTTACCAAACCTAGAAAAGCAATAATTTGAAAAGTATAGCTCATACTAAACCTCTCAAAAATCCCTCAAAAGCATAAATAAATAGTCTAAAAATCTTTAACTGAAGTCATGAATCATAAAACGTAATGCGGAAAAATAGAAGCGCTAGTCCTCGGGTTGTGTGCGCCATCACTCCGGTCAAACCATACGTCAAGACCTCCCTCAACCTCACCTGCATCCATCACACCTAGTGAGTCTAAAGACTCAACACACCATAATCTTAATAACAAATGATACATAATACAATCAACATATAACAGTGAAAAATACTTGTACTTAAAATATTGTTTTCATGAGGATGCATAAATTTCAAACATGAACATTTTCGTAAACCTTTTCATGATGCATAAATTTTAAATAGAAACATTTTCATAATGACGCATCAACTTTAAGCATAAACATTTTAATGACATGCTTCACGTAAACCTTAACCTTTTTCCTTTTTCCTCATCATGACATAAAACCTTTTCATGATCATAACATTTTTCCTTTTCCTTTTCCTTTTCTTTTTCCTTTGTTGAATTCAGATCGTTAATTGTGACTTTCCTGATCATGATCATAAATCGATGGATCCAGCTACATGTAACCACAGTACTGAGCAGCGGGGGACACCAGCAAAACTCTCACCGGTCAATTGGGCCCTGGCCTATTATTTTTCGAATAGAAATACGATCGTCGGGGATTCCTCTGGGGCCTTTCCCCATAAATGGGATCCCTCTAAGGCCTTTTTCCCTCACGATATTCTCATTCTTACCGTTACCACAAAACCGTTACCACATAATTTTTACCACATATTCGTAATGATGGAAACACGATCGTCGAGCTCCCACTGGAACCATAACCCTCACGACGTCACCAACATTAACGAATTAGTCACAATCACTTCACTTCCTTCAACATTTAACATTCTCATCACTTTATAAAACCATGCATAACATAACATTTTCGTTTTTGAAACCAAGCATGCAACATGTCTTTTAAATGTTTTTTTTAAATCATAAAAATCCCATAGACATTTAAAAATCATAATTTAATCATGAACATTTCATAAACATTGAAAAATAATCATAATATCATAAAAAACAGCAGTTAGAGCACTGCCATGACGTTTACTAATTTCTAGATGTAAAAAGACCGTTTTACCCCTGGACGTGACATTTTGCGTTTTTGAATTTTTTCTTGATTTCTTGACTCTAACATGTCCCAAATATTTTTATTTGGGTTAAATCGATGACTTTTAATTTATTATTTAAATACAACATATTAATGCGTTTTAATCACGAATTAAACCAAACCTTAATATAAAATTCCCAAATTAAAAACTTAGACTTATAATAATTATTTAAGCTTAAACCTAATATTTCATAATTTTATAAAGCTTAAAATTAGTCGCTTCAATTAACTCGTTAATTAGCATTTCGTGCGGCGATTAAATCACGAATAAATCCAAAACTCGTTATTTTGATTCCAAATTTTAACATAATCTTTTTATGATTTATTATACCCTTAAAAGTCATGAGCCACCCCCGTGGACCCATGGATCTATTTTTTGTTCTAAAATACGAAATATTGACACCTAATCGAAACCACCGAGCCATCTCCCAATTTACTCGAGCCGCGCCCGAGCCTTGAGCCAAACCCTAGCCAACCCATCTAGGGACCCTAGTGTGCAAGCCCAGCCCAAAATCATGACCCTAACCCGTTCAAAAAGCCTACTGAACTTGACCCAATTCTGCACTTATCATAGAACTCACGCCTATAGACTCCTAGTGCCACTAGGACACCTCCAGCCGAGCCACCACCGATCCCACCTGTCCTGACCACCCCTGGACCACGCCCAGACCCTGACCAACCAGCCCCGATCCCCTGAACTCGCGCAGCAGCCAGGCGCACCAGCACCAGCGCGCGTGACCCCTGCTGTGCGCGAGATTCCACCTTGCGTGGGACTCCTTGAAGCAGCCAGCGCCGAGCCCGAGCCTCCTTGTCCCAACCTGAACCACCTTGAGCCATCGCCTGGACCACCCTAGCCAAGCCCTGAACTGAAACAACCCCATTCCCATGACAATTAATTTAAATAAATAACATACGTGGAAGCATTACAATTTAAAGGAAATAATTCTATTTGCACCAAAACATTTCATACTTTTAACCATAACCATCATCAAATTATTTTCAAAAATCACCTGACATTTTCTCACAAGATTCAAGTTACCAAATACATGATATTTAAACTTTCAATGTTCAAAATAATGGTTACATAACAAAAGTTCAAAAGTCTTCCCCTTCAACTTGCTATATGACTTCTTCCCCTTCGGACAATCCACTTCAATCCTTTTTATCACCTGCATCACATGACATTAACTGAAATGATATAAAACTCAGTAAGCAGAAAGCTGTACATAACAAATACATATACATGGGTTGGCTTGAAACATGGCTATGGAAATGGCAATGAAAATCGAACAATACCATCTTCAATGAACAATGCATAATCATAGCAATATAGATGGTATAACATGGCATGAATTAAAGAAAAGGAAATGATAGTTCTGTGACATGTGACCTGTGACCTGTGGATAATATCTCTTTGATATATAAATATATCAAAACTGTGAGAGATACTCATAATCATGTGATTGGCCAATGACATGCATGAATTACTATCATTCCTTGGCTTTAATCATCGGAAACTTCATTGGGACATTTTAGCAAACACTTGGTAAGCAACAATAGAGTACTATCTCCTTATCGATAAATTCAATGATATTCTTGACTCAATGAACAAATAACAATACATACATCAATAATTTAACAATGGAAGGAGCTAGACATCATTAAACATGGCTTATATACATATATATCATGTGAGCATTAGAAGGAAAAGCTTCTACTTACAACCAATCAACAATATGGTGGCTATGATGATCTCAAAGGATTCCTACAACAAGAAACACATTAATAACTATGAATCGTTAACATTAATCCAAAGAATCCATCAATTCAACTTAACCCTTCACATAACCTTAATATTAAAAACCCTTCCAACTCCAATACTATAATCCTTACCTTGTAGCTTGGAGGAAAAAGTGGAAACCACTAAGAATACAACTGAAATCCTTGACTTGGAGTGGAAGATATAATTTGGAGAGAAAACTTTGGAGGGAAAAGAAGTAAGAACCGATGCAAGGGAATGGGAGGAAGATAGATTATGATAGAAGCCTCTAGAATCAAGTTATAATCAAAATCCATCAAAAACGTGTTTTCTATGTCATAGACACGAACCCCGTGCCACCCTCTGTGTATAGATCCGTGTACACTCGGGAAATCACTCATTTTGCATGGCCAGACCCGGACCCCGTGTAGGGGTCCGTGTACCCTCGGTCCAAGGGCCAAAACTGCACTTTTTCTTCCGAATTAGTCAAAGTGGTAAACATGAAAGTTGTAGACCTGTGTCTTTTCTTGAATCTCCCCAAACTTCAGGTCATTTGGAGGTCTGAGTAAAACGTTATGCCCATTCTCCCAACATGTGTCAGTGCAGGAACAACGAAACAAACGACACACTTCGGGCCACTTTTGGCTCGTCTTCCCTAATGATTTGAACAAAACTCAAAACATGAAAGTTATAGCCTTATATCTTGTCTTTCTAATGGAAGTGGCCTCACATCAATTAGATCAATATACAAAATGTAGAACCCGTAAATCAGTCTACGTTTAAACCATGCATAATTCTAGATTTTTAAATTTAATTGACTCCATTGCATGATTATTTTAAATGCACTTCTTTGAAGTTAATTATTTTATTATTTCATCTCAGTAGTTGATTTTTAGCATTTCAGTTATTTCAGTGAGGCCGGACTGGAGTTGGAGTTTTGAGATAGGATTTAAGATTCGAGAATTATTTCCGAGAGTTAATTTAACTAGCAAGTAAGTTCATTTAAGTTAATAAGGGAGGTGTGAGGATTTAATTTAAGTTGTTTGAGGTGATTAAGAAATAAGCCCATTTAAGTTGCATAATTAAAAGGTTAGCTCACTAAATTAATTAAAGGATTAGTAAGGCCTTTAAGGATTATTAGTTGACTAGATAAACAACACTCCCCATCCATTTTTTAGAAGTGAAATTTCGGCCACCCCTTAGTACCTAGACAATTATTTTTGCCAACCCACATTTGGCCATTCCATGTAAATTTTTAGCATGCTAATCTTTTCAATTATTAACCAAACCTTAATTAGTTAGTTATTAAGCATGATCCTAGCCTTGGATACCATACAATACATCGGTCAATGCATTCCCAAGGAGATTTGACAAGCATGTGCAAATTTTAAGGAGTGTGGGACTTAGTCTTGAGTTGAGATCCTATATTTGTGGATCTTGCCTCTCACCTTTCCAACCATTTTTCTCCCCACCTCCATAACCACTCCATCACACCCCTCCCCACTGAAATTCAGAGAGTTTGAGAGGGGAAATTTCGTGACCCTCATAGCTAGAGCAAGGGAGAAAAATCCAGCAAGGTAGCAAGAAAAGAAATCGCTCCATCTCCTCCGCGCCGGATCGTCTCATCTTTTCGTTTTCTTTCGAAACGAATCCAAGGCATGTATATACTTTTTCTAAACCTCAATCAAGTCATATTATCAAGTATTTTTCAGTACATGATCAGATTTCATCATGCAAAAACCGAACACATATCAAATTTGTCAAAAGAAAATGCATGCAGATTTTTCGGTTTTTCTTGGGCAGCTTCATGGTTTGCTTTGTGTTGTGGATTTCAGGTTATGATTCGACTCCAGGCTCTCAAGGCTGTTCCTAGACATGTAATAGGATGTATTAGGACCATGTTGGTCCATTCATTTAGCCCCCACCCTTGCTGGAAACCGAAATGACAGCAAGTTCCATAGGTGCAGGAAATGGTGTTCGAAAAATTTCAGTTTCTTGTCTTGAGGGTTGGATCTGATCTTGGCTGCTCTAAGGGCTCTTAGCCATGGTTGGATCACTCCCCTAGCATGTCTAAGACATGACTAAGTCTCCATTTTGGTGGCTTGGTCCATGACTCCTCGGTTTTTAATTAAAACATCACAACAGCCCCTCCCCTCTCGGCCCTTCAGTTTTTGGACAGCATATGTATTTCGAGTTTGGTGGTTTGGTATGGATCTTGGTTGGCCTATGGCCCTTAGCCACGGTTCATACCATGCCCCTATATGTCTAGATTGTGCCATGGTCAATCAAATGGCCAATGGAACGATCCGTGACAGCAAAACAAGAACAATGTCCGACGCGCAGAATTTGTGCTCTCGGGTGAATCTTTTCTGATGTTTGCTGGATTGGTGCGAATTGTGGCTGGTCTTGTGCCCCTAGCCATGGTTCAAATCATTCCTTGGGATGTTGGTAAGGGTCTCTGGTTAGTGGTGTAAGCCCCAATGGCCGGCGGACTCGAAAACGACACAAGGAAAACAAGTGCGCAGCTGCTGTATTTTTGGACAGCAAGTTGCTGTGTCGGTTCAGAGGCTCGTTCGAGTTCTTGGTCGGCTTTTAGCCTATGGCCTTGGACTGAACAGTGCCCCTTTAAGTTAGGAAGGTCATGTTTTTGGCCGTTTGTCATTCGAATCATTTTTGAAGTCGTACGAGAATTTACGGTGCGATGTGCCAATTTGCGCAGCTGCTGGAAAATTTTACAGCAAGTTGCTGTGTCGGTTCAGAGGCTTGTTCGAGTTCTCGGTCGGCTTTTAGCCTATGGCCTTGGACTGGACAGTGCTCCTTTAAGTTAGGAAGGTCATGTTTTTGGCCGTTTGTCATTCGGATCATTTTTGAAGTCGTACGAGAATTTACGGTGCGATGTGCCAAATTGACTCTCGAAAGAGCGTTTCTTGTTTTGGCCTCCATTCCACCTAGATTTCGACCATCAGAATTTTGGGAGCATTATTTCATTACTTTCAGCGTATTTTAATCATGACTATATGTCGGTTCAGTGTTGGTTCGGGTTGGTTCGGAGTCACGATTAAATACGAAGTCATTAGACGTCATAACCGCATCTTTTGAACGTAAATTGCATAGTTGGTCAAGTTTAAGCTATTGCATATTTTCATGGCACCTTTAGGTTGCAGCGAGCCTGGGGGACGATCCAACCCACTCCAGTTGGTAAAATTACAGGATATTTTCATTATCGCCAGTTAATTATTTTACGTGCATGAAAACAGAAAATGATTATTTTTGAGATTTATGCGATATGGCTTGTGGTTCATTCACTATGTGGGAGCATTATTTATACGGTCGCCAGTGACCGCTCAGTTCAGGTTGGTATCATCAGGTCGCCAGTGACCTATCAGTTTCGGATGGTACCATCGGGTCTTCAGTGACCGCCAGCTCAGTTTCAGGCTCCCCGGTAGTCAGTTACCGATCAGTTCAGCTTAGTGCAGTGGCCACAGGCGTAAAATATAATCTCAACAGAAAATTTTACCAGTTATTTCAGTACAGGGCTCCAAGGAGCAAACGTTTTTACTATGATTATCAGTTCAGTTATGCACGTATTATAATTGCTCAGTACAGATTATTTTCAGCATCAGTACAGATTATTTTCAGCATGAGTACAGATTATTTCCAGCATCAGTACAGATTACTTTCAGCATGTCTCATGACATGATATTTTATCCCATGCATATTTTACTTCAGATTTTACTCGTTACCTGCGATATATGCATGCTGAGTCTTTAGGCTCACTAGACTTGATTGTTGTAGGTATTGATGAGGCCAGGGCCGAGGACGGGGACCAGTGAGCCAGCTTGGGTCGGCAGTAGTGGCACCCGAGGACCTCAGTGCAGCAGTTGTTATTTTTCCGCTAATAATTTTTATCAGTCGTTGGACAAATTTTAAGTAGTTATTTTTGGCAACTTTATTTTTATTCCGCTGCAATAATTTGAAACATTGAACTTGATTCACCTGTGATTTTATGAATGAGACCGTTTAAGTTCTTTTAAAAAGAAAATTTTAAATTTTCCGCAAATTTTCAAAGTAAGGATTTTTGGGACTTTACAGTTGGTATCAGAGCCTATGTTCTTGTGAAGGGTTACACTACTACTGACCGCGAGAAGCTCACGAAGCCACGTCTTCGGTCTGTAAGTTTTACAGTTCAGCATTTTGTTCAACATTTTATTTAAAGCATGAGTTATTTTGTCAGCATGCTTTCATGAGATATTTCGACCAGATTTTCAGTATTTCAGTGTTCATAAATTATGAAATTATGCATGTTAGTTACGCATGGGTTATGTTGGAACAGTATGCCCCCTAGACGCCAGGTTGGACGCCCGAGAGGTGGCGAGGAGCGCTGTCATGAGTACGGTGAGGATCGTAGGCGGGAGGAAGACTTACCTCCACCCCCTCCGCCTGATATGAATGCCCAGATGCTAGCTGGGATGACGCAGTTCTTCGCACAGTTTGCGGGAAACAATGCTGTTGTCGCTGCCGCAGCCAGGCCGGCAGGGCCTGAGGCTGTTTATGAGCGATTCATGAAGATGCGTCCGAAGGAATTCTCTGGAACATCTGACCCCATGGTTGCCGAGGGATGGATCAAATCTCTCGAGGTCATTTTCGAGTTTATGGAGCTAGGGGACGCAGACCGAGTCCGATGTGCCACCTACCTGTTCACTGGAGACGCCCGCTTATGGTGGGAAGGAGCTTCGGTAGCCTTGACTTTGGCTACACTTTCTTGGGCCCGCTTTACGGAAGTTTTCTACTCCAAGTATTTTGCTGAGGAGGTTCGCACCAGGCTGACCACCGAGTTCATGAGCCTGCGACAGGGAGATATGACGGTTACGGAGATTATCCGTAAGTTCGAGAGGGGCTGTCACTTTGTGCCCCTGATCGCGAATGATGCCAGAGCGAAGCTGATGCACTTTCTAGTGGGTTTACGACCGATCTTGCGCCGGGATGTTAGGGTGTCTGACCCTGCCACTTATGAGATTGCCGTCTCCAAGGCCTTAGCCGCAGAGCAGGATCTGCGGGACATCTAGAGGGATCGCCAGGGCAAGCGCCCAGTCCAGGTACCCCACCGCCCTCCTCCTCATCAGCATCAGCAGCAGAACAAGAGGCCTTTCCATGGACCGCCGAGGAACAGAGGCCAGCAGCAGCAGGGACGCTTAGCCCCGAGGACTCAGGAGCACCCAGTCTGCCCCAGGTGCTCACGTCGTCATCCTGGAGCATGTATGTCTGGCTCAGGAAAGTGTTTCAAGTGTGGCAGCCCAGACCACATGTTGCTGCAGTGCCCTCAGAGGAATCTGCCTACTCAGGGCAGGGTTTTTGCGCTCCATGCCTCAGAAACCAACCCGGAGACCATGTTGTTGACAGGTACCTTTAAGCTTTAAGTTATTATTGAATTTCCGTGTTTTTGGGAATGGGGTTTGAGCATTTGAACTTAGAACAGCGATAGGATTGCATGCTCTACTTAGTATTATTTTCGGGACTTAGTTAGAAGAACTGTGGCCTTTGCATGTCTATAAGCTTAGCTTCTATGATCTTTGGGTTCCGCTTAGTGTTCCGAACTTTCAGGAAGAATTTTCATAGCCGGCTCAGCTACCAAGGCCTTGATAGATTCAGGGGCCACGCACTCGTTCATTTCGGAGGTCTTCGCAAACTTTCTCAAGATCAAGACCATTGGGCTAGACATAGCCTTTTCAGTAGTGTTGCCGTCAGGCGAGGAGATGGCAGCTACCAATGTTATCAGAGATATAGACCTTGAGCTGCACGGTAATCTTGTTTATGCGGATCTGATTGTGCTACCGATGCCGGAATTTGACATCATCCTAGGAATGGACTGGCTACTGAAGAACAGAGTGTTGATAGACTTCCAGCGGAGATCTATTCTTGTCCGACCACCTGGAATGGAGCAGTTCTTATTTGAGCCGGACAGGTACTTTTCGTTACCGCGCATTATTCCATATGTTCAGGCTAGGAAACTCATGCATAGAGGGTGTCGAGCATTTCTAGCGACCTTTTTATCTGTCCCCGAGGAACCCAGCCAGTCAGCCTCAGATGTTCCGATTGTCAGAGACTTCTTAGACGTTTTTCCCGAAGACGTCTCTGGTATGCCACCCGAGAGAGAGGTGGAGTTTTCCATTGAGCTTATGCCAGGTACGGCTCCGATATCCAAAGCGCCATACCGACTTGCACCGACAGAGATGGCAGAGCTTAAGAAGCAGATTCAAGAACTTCTCGACAAGGAATTCATTCGCCCGAGCTTTTCACCATGGGGCGCGCCAGTCTTATTTGTAAAGAAGAAGGATGGCTCCATGAGGCTTTGCATTGACTATCGGGAGTTGAACAGGGTTACAGTTAAGAACAAATACCCACTGCCGAGGATTGAGGATCTGTTTGACCAATTGCAGGGAGCTTCGATTTTCTCTAAGATAGATCTGCGTTCTGGTTATCATCAGTTGAGGGTGAGAGATGATGATGTCTCGAAGACAGCTTTCAGGACTCGTTATGGTCACTACGAGTTCCTGGTGATGCCGTTTGGTCTGACAAATGCTCCAGCGATCTTCATGGATCTCATGAATCGCGTATTTCAGCCATATCTTGACCAGTTTGTGATAGTGTTCATAGACGACATTCTTGTCTACTCCAAGAGTCAAGAGGATCACAGCAGACATTTGACCACAGTGTTGCAGACCTTGCAGAAACACAAGTTATTCGCAAAGTTCAGCAAGTGCGAATTCTGGTTAGAGAAGGTGGCGTTCTTGGGCCACATTGTTTCTAGCAGTGGTATTGAGGTAGACCCCGCAAAAGTTGCAGCAGTCCGAGATTGGGTTGTGTCTCAGAATGCATCCGAGGTCCGCAGTTTTCTTGGGCTGGCAGGATATTACAGGAAATTCATTCAGGGATTCTCCTCCATTGCCGTTCCACTCACAGCACTGACCAAGAAAAATGTGAAATTTGTGTGGAGTAAGGAGTGTCAGAAGAGCTTCGATACTTTGAAGCAAGCTCTTATCTCAGCACCAATATTGGCCATGCCAGCAGGACCCGGTGAGTTTGTCCTTTACACAGATGCTTCGAAGCTTGGTTTAGGTGCAGTTCTGATGCAGCATGGGAAAGTGATAGCGTATGCTTCTCGACAGCTGAAGGTCCATGAGAAGAACTACCCTACCCATGATCTGGAGTTAGCGGCTGTAGTTTTTGCCTTGAAGATTTGGAGGCACTATCTGTATGGAGAGAAATGCCAGATCTTTACCGACCACAAGAGCCTCAAGTATTTCTTTACGCAGAAGGAGCTGAACATGCGTCAGAGGCGTTGGTTGGAGCTTGTGAAAGACTACGATTGTGACATTAGCTACCACCCGGGTAAGGCTAATGTAGTTGCGGATGCTTTGAGCAGGAAAGTCGCAGTGATGGCTCACCTGACGATTCAGAAACCTCTTCAGATTGAGATACATAAGTTTGATCTTGAGACTTATCCTCGCGGTAGAGTTCCTCGTCTATCTACCTTGACGATTCAGTCCTCTCTTCTTGACCGTATTCGCAGCGGTCAGTCAGCAGATGAGCAATTGGCACAGTGGAAGAAAAGAGATGAGGCCAAGGGCAGTGTCTTATATTCAGTCAGCGACGGTATTGTGAGATACCGAGACAGGATATGGGTTCCTAGCAGTGATTCTATCCGAGCAGACATCTTATCAGAGGCCCATACGTCCCCGTACTCCATTCACCCTGGGAGTACGAAGATGTACAAGGATATGCAGTTATTGTATTGGTGGCCGGGTATGAAAAGAGACATCAGACGGTTTGTGTCCGAGTGTCTGACTTGTCAGTTAGTGAAGGCCGAACATCAGAGACCAGCAGGTTTGCTCAAGCCTCTTCCCATTCCCGAGTGGAAGTGGGAGAATGTTACCATGGACTTCGTGATCGGTTTGCCGAAGTCAGTCAGAGGATCAAATGCCATTTGGGTGATTGTAGATCGTCTTACCAAATCAGCGCACTTTTTGCCTATTAAGACGACATTCACCATGATTCAGTATGCAGAGCTTTATATCCGAGAGATAGTCCGACTTCATGGTATTCCAGTTTCTATAGTATCCTACAGAGATCCCAGATTCACTTCTTCATTTTGGAAGAGCTTGCATTCGACTATGGGTACGAAGTTGCTGTTTAGCACAGCCTTTCATCCGCAGACAGATGGACAGTCAGAGCGTGTTATTCAGATCTTAGAGGATCTTCTTCGTGCTTGTGTGATTGACTTCTCAGGGAGTTGGGAGTCGAACTTGCCATTTGTAGAGTTCACCTATAACAATAGTTTCCAATCTTCTATTGGTATGGCTCCGTATGAAGCACTGTATGGCCGCAAGTGCAGATCTCCTGTTCATTGGGATGAAGTAGGAGAGAGAGCAGAGTTGGGTCCAGAGATTGTTCAGCAGGCAGCAGATGTAGTAGTCAAGATCCGTGATAGGATGAGGACTGCTCAGAGCCGACAGAAGAGTTATGCCGATCAGCGGAGGAGAGACTTAGAGTTTGCAGTGGGCGATCATGTCTTTGTGAAAGTGGCACCTATGAAGGGTGTCATGAGATTTGGGAAGAAAGGGAAGCTCAGTCCGAGATTCATTGGACCATTTGAGATCCTTGACAGAGTTGGGACGCTAGCTTATCGTGTTGCTCTTCCGCCGAATTTGGCCGGAGTACACAATGTCTTCCACGTCTCTATGCTGAGGAAGTATATGGCAAATCCTTCGCATGTCTTGAACTTTGAGCCGTTGCAGCTTACTCCGAACCTATCTTATGAGGAGAGACCAGTGCAGATCCTAGACAGACAGGAGAAAAAGCTTCGGAACAAGCTGGTTAAGCGAGTCAAAGTCAAATGGCTCAATCATTCTGAGGAGGAAGCTACATGGGAGTCTGAGCCGGAGATGAGAGATCGTTACCCCGAGTTATTCGGTGAGTTCTAATTTCGAGGACGAAATTTCTTTTAAGGGGGGAAGGATTGTAGAACCCGTAAATCAGTCTACGTTTAAACCATGCATAATTCTAGATTTTTAAATTTAATTGACTCCATTGCATGATTATTTTAAATGCACTTCTTTGAAGTTAATTATTTTATTATTTCATCTCAGTAGTTGATTTTTAGCATTTCAGTTATTTCAGTGAGGCCGGACTGGAGTTGGAGTTTTGAGATAGGATTTAAGATTCGAGAATTATTTCCGGGAGTTAATTTAACTAGCAAGTAAGTTCATTTAAGTTAATAAGGGAGGTGTGAGGATTTAATTTAAGTTGCTTGAGGTGATTAAGAAATAAGCCCATTTAAGTTGCATAATTAGAAGGTTAGCTCACTAAATTAATTAAAGGATTAGTAAGGCCTTTAAGGATTATTAGTTGACTAGATAAACAACACTCCCCATCCATTTTTTAGAAGTGAAATTTCGGCCACCCCTTAGTACCTAGACAATTATTTTTGCCAACCCACATTTGGCCATTCCATGTAAATTTTTAGCATGCTAATCTTTTCAATTATTAACCAAACCTTAATTAGTTTGTTATTAAGCATGATCCTAGCATTGGATACCATACAATACATCGGTCAAGGCATTCCCAAGGAGATTTGACAAGCATGTGCAAATTTTAAGGAGTGTGGGACTTAGTCTTGAGTTGAGATCCTATATTTGTGGATCTTGCCTCTCACCTTTCCAACCATTTTTCTCCCCACCTCCATAACCACTCCATCACACCCCTCCCCACTGAAATTCAGAGAGTTTGAGAGGGGAAATTTCGTGACCCTCATAGCTAGAGCAAGGGAGAAAAATCCAGCAAGGTAGCAAGAAAAGAAATCGCTCCATCTCCTCCGCGCCGGATCGTCTCATCTTTTCGTTTTCTTTCGAAACGAATCCAAGGCATGTATATACTTTTTCTAAACCTCAATCAAGTCATATTATCAAGTATTTTTCAGTACATGATCAGATTTCATCATGCAAAAACCGAACACATATCAAATTTGTCAAAAGAAAATGCATGCAGATTTTTCGGTTTTTCTTGGGCAGCTTCATGGTTTGCTTTGTGTTGTGGATTTCAGGTTATGATTCGACTCCAGGCTCTCAGGGCTGTTCCTATACATGTAATAGGATGTATTAGGACCATGTTGGTCCATTCATTTAGCCCCCACCCTTGCTGGAAACCGAAATGACAGCAAGTTCCCCATAGGTGCAGGAAATGGTGTTCGAAAAATTTCAGTTTCTTGTCTTGAGGGTTGGATCTGATCTTGGCTGCTCTAAGGGCTCTTAGCCATGGTTGGATCACTCCCCTAGCATGTCTAAGACATGACTAAGTCTCCATTTTGGTGGCTTGGTCCATGACTCCTCGGTTTTTAATTAAAACATCACAACAGCCCCTCCCCTCTCGGCCCTTCAGTTTTTGGACAGCATATGTATTTCGAGTTTGGTGGTTTGGTATGGATCTTGGTTGGCCTATGGCCCTTAGCCACGGTTCATACCATGCCCCTATATGTCTACATTGTGCCATGGTCAATCAAATGGCCAATGGAACGATCCGTGACAGCAAAACAAGAACAATGTCCGACGCGCAGAATTTGTGCTCTCGGGTGAATCTTTTCTGATGTTTTCTGGATTGGTGCGAATTGTGGCTGGTCTTGTGCCCTTAGCCATGGTTCAAATCATTCCTTGGGATGTTGGTAAGGGTCTCTGGTCAGTGGTGTAAGCCCCAATGGCCGGCGGACTCGAAAACGACACAAGGAAAACAAGTGCGCAGCTGCTGTATTTTTGGACAGCAAGTTGCTGTGTCGGTTCAGAGGCTCGTTCGAGTTCTTGGTCGGCTTTTAGCCTATGGCCTTGGACTGAACAGTGCCCCTTTAAGTTAGGAAGGTCATGTTTTTGGCCGTTTGTCATTCGAATCATTTTTGAAGTCGTACGAGAATTTACGGTGCGATGTGCCAATTTGCGCAGCTGCTGGAAAATTTTACAGCAAGTTGCTGTGTCGGTTCAGAGGCTTGTTCGAGTTCTCGGTCGGCTTTTAGCCTATGGCCTTGGACTGGACAGTGCTCCTTTAAGTTAGGAAGGTCATGTTTTTGGCCGTTTGTCATTCGGATCATTTTTGAAGTCGTACGAGAATTTACGGTGCGATGTGCCAAATTGACTCTCGAAAGAGCGTTTCTTGTTTTGGCCTCCATTCCACCTAGATTTCGACCATCAGAATTTTGGGAGCATTATTTCATTACTTTCAGCGTATTTTAATCATGACTATATGTCGGTTCAGTGTTGGTTCGGGTTGGTTCGGAGTCACGATTAAATACGAAGTCATTAGACGTCATAACCGCATCTTTTGAACGTAAATTGCATAGTTGGTCAAGTTTAAGCTATTGCATATTTTCATGGCACCTTTAGGTTGCAGCGAGCCTGGGGGACGATCCAACCCACTCCAGTTGGTAAAATTACAGGATATTTTCATTATCGCCAGTTAATTATTTTACGTGCATGAAAACAGAAAATGATTATTTTTGAGATTTATGCGATATGGCTTGTGGTTCATTCACTATGTGGGAGCATTATTTATACGGTCGCCAGTGACCGCTCAGTTCAGGTTGGTATCATCAGGTCGCCAGTGACCTATCAGTTTCGGATGGTACCATCGGGTCTTCAGTGACCGCCAGCTCAGTTTCAGGCTCCCCGGTAGTCAGTTACCGATCAGTTCAGCTTAGTGCAGTGGCCACAGGCGTAAAACATAATCTCAACAGAAAATTTTACCAGTTATTTCAGTACAGGGCTCCAAGGAGCAAACGTTTTTACTATGATTATCAGTTCAGTTATGTACGTATTATAATTGCTCAGTACAGATTATTTTCAGCATCAGTACATATTATTTTCAGCATGAGTACAGATTATTTTCAGCATCAGTACAGATTACTTTCAGCACGTCTCATGACATGATATTTTATCCCATGCATATTTTACTTCAGATTTTACTCGTTACCTGCGATATATGCATGCTGAGTCTTTAGGCTCACTAGACTTGATTGTTGTAGGTATTGATGAGGCCAGGGCCGAGGACGGGGACCAGTGAGCCAGCTTGGGTCGGCAGTAGTAGTGGCACCCGAGGACCTCAGTGCAGCAGTTGTTATTTTTCCGCTAATAATTTTTATCAGTCGTTGGACAAATTTTAAGTAGTTATTTTTGGCAACTTTATTTTTATTCCGCTGCAATAATTTGAAACATTGAACTTGATTCACCTGTGATTTTATGAATGAGACCGTTTAAGTTCTTTTAAAAAGAAAATTTTAAATTTTCCGCAAATTTTCAAAGTAAGGATTTTTGGGACTTTACACAAAACATTATACTAAAAACCACAACTACTGTCACATTTTTCATACCGTTTCTGCACTTCCATTTTCTATTTGGCTTAAGATCAACTTTCTATTCTACCCATTCACTTCCATAATAATCACCAACTATGAACATGTTTCCAAAACAATAACCATAAACAATGACCTTATAATAATCATTCCAATAAACATATTTCCTAAACGCCCAAGCAAAAATAATATTATAAACAATAAAATGCTAAAATGTTGGGATATTAAATGAACCTAGCCACCCCCTTGAAATTCTCGGCCCCCCCTCACGCATGCACGAGAAGAGTCCTTTATCACGTAAGGGCTCTTCCCCAGCCACCTACCGCGAGCCCAGCCCTTCTAGGACCCTCCCTAAGACCTAAACATGACCCCTAGGACTCAACCACCAGGCCTAGTCGAGCCAGTTTCCCCCATTCATCAATACCAAGCCCTTCAAAATCCCATGACAGTAACCTGGTCTCAGCTGGTTTCTATATTTTATGCAGCTTATTTGGTGGGTTTCTAGGCCTTTAAACTTGTGTAAAACCAACACTTTTCAATCCCTAATCATGGCAGCCCCTTATATATATGAAAATCATGATTTTTGGATCAAAACACATGCCTTAAAAATCAAATATGCTTGAAAGAGAAAATACATCCAAGTGTTCCTTGTTTTCATGCAAAAAAATTTTAAATAATTACTATGGTGTGAAAGATGAGAAAAGGAAGAAGTATGGCGTGCCTTTGTGTTTTATAAGCTTGAAAAACCGTTGAAGACGAAGAACGAGACAAGGAGACGAAAGCTAAGAAGTTTCCCTTGAAGTTCTCGATATCTTCTTCAAATTAGTGCATGTTGATGGGTTTTGGGGAGAGTTTTCGGTGCACAAAAATTGAGAAAGTGGCGTGAGTTAATGGTGTAGGGCTTGTGGTGATTAATGTGATGGGAGAGTTTGATATAGTTGAAAGTGTGTGGCCGAGAGTTAGCTGGTGGAAAGTGTTTAATTGAATTGGGGAGGTGGGCGTGGGGTTCAATGGGTTATGGGTGGGTTTTTGGCCTTAAATAATAATTAGGAATACTAACAAAAGTTTAGGCCCATTAATAACTTAATTAAGCCTACTTAGCCCATTAGTGTTAGTTTAAAATATTTAAAATAATTTTGCTTAAATAAGTTTGTGAATTTATTAGCTGGGTTGCCATTATGTTTGTATTTTTGTTGAAAATCCAAGACCGATAAAAATTACGTCCCGGCGTATAAAATCACCTCAAAACCCTTTATTTTCAAAAATAAGAAAGAGCATCACCCCTAATTTAAATAATTAAAAAAATTAACCAATAAAAACATAATTTTCAGCCCTCGGTCTCCTTTCCTCGATCGCAACTCGAATAACCTTTATAAATACAATTTAATGTAATCATGTAGAAAAGTATATTTTAAACATGTCATTATGCACAACATAATTAATTTATGCAATTAAAATATTTAATTAAAATAAAGGAGAATTTAATAATTCAAATGCATGTGGTTCGTGTGGACCTTTAAATTTTCGGGGCGTTCCAGTTTGTATTATATCAGATGATATTTCATTTCCTGATTCCTTCAGCCTTTTGTGGAAATATTTGAAATTTTTCATCTCTCTTCTTCTTGCCTTGATGTTTCTTCTTGCAATCTTAAGATAATTGAAATACATTTTTCTTTAGGTTCCGACTGGTGTATTTTACTGTTTCTCATTTGTTTGTTATTTATAGGTGAATTTGAGTAACAGTTTTCTTGTTCATCTAGTAGGTAATTTGCATTCCCATTATCTTTTGTCGAGGAATCTTTTACTTTTGTTATTCCCGAGGAAAGGTGGTTTGGTTCACATGTCCACTTATTTTTGTCAAGGAATCTTAAACTTTTGATGTTCCCGAGGAAAACGTGGTTGTGGTCCTTCACCACGCGGTCATGTTTCTACAGGATGCTTCCTATCTGACCGAGGTCTGAAGCCCTTGCCGAATTCTGGCTCTTTTTGATTCCGCACTTTGGGCAGATTTGTTCTGACCATCTTCCCACATGAGCCATATTGCAGACTTTCTGACGAGTTTCTTTATTCCCCGGCAACTTGCTATTCCACAGAAGATTTCTTTTCTTTTCAAATAGATCTTCTGAAAAACTTGTGATTTTTCCTGTCATAGTATTTAACATGAATGATCCGTTTACCGAATTATGATAAAATTTAAACGGAAACTTAACTTTGCCCATCTCAGTTAGACAGACCCATATACCCCATGTTCTCTTGGTAGAAATATCTTCTTCAGTAATTGAAGCAACAAGGGGTGTCTCTTCTGACGGAGGCTCCTTGATAAATTTCTGAATATTTGTATATGGCTTCCTTATCTTTATATGAAAGGAATCGTGAGAGCATTTTCCTGTTGATTCTGGTGCTGTACTGAAAAAGTATAGCTCCAGAATATTTTCCTATGGACAAATAATCGTTATTCGCCCAAGTTTTATGAACAGCTTCCTGGATCCATTTATGTAGTCCTGAAATTTCTGGAAAGCTGGGTGATGTGGTATAATTTGAGACAAGAGCCCCGAATTCATACCATTTTTTGACCTCCTTTGGATATGAATTTGGTTTCATCCATACCCTAGGATATTTTTTCGAAACATAAAACCTTATTGTAGCTGGGTTAATGGCTACCCTTGTTTTTAATTTCTCCCATTTTTGTTGGTAAACCTGAAATAGAGAAATTGTAACTTCATTAGTATCAACCTTAGTTTTTCCCTTGTCAGTATTCGGTTTAAGGTTGATGTCTCCCTCTTCAATCCCCGAAGGTGAAGGGTTGACTTGAAGACTCGAGATAAGGATGTGGAGTCTCAATTTTTGTTTCAGCCGACTCATCTGGATATAATCTTAACACTTGTACTAGGGGTATTTGAATCCCCTGCTCAGGTATAGAGTCCTGTACTCGAAAACTCTCTATTTGGGAAACCAGTGGCTTCTCAATGCCTTGGAGGATAGGCCTTTGCATTACAGACCATAACTGAGTATATGCTTGTAAACATCCTGTGATTCGATCAGAGACAATTCTCTTATCGGCTTGTTGTAGCCTTCCCGAAACTTCTTTGAGGCCAGCTTGTTGAACACGTTTTGAAGCATTTCAAGGTGTTCCCTCAAATGCCTCTGCATTTTTATGATGACATCGATATCACCGATGTCCATCTCTTGTTAAAAAATCTGCAAGAATATTTTTATGAGATTTAATTATCACAACATCAAAAATATAATTCTGACATAATGCTTGCCATCTTAATAATCTAGCCTTCTCAGGTTTATGCTCAATTCTATTCCTTAAGAAAGCTTTTACCTATGTATTATCAACTTTTAAATTGAATTTCTTTGCGAGTAAGAATAATGTCCATTTTTCAAAAGTCATTTTTACTGTATAAAATTCCTTTTTGTTGATATGACATCTTATGGCTTCTGCATATGAGAATACTCCACTGCAATATCTGCATGGTTGTTCTCCTTCTGGAGTGAGCTTTGTTAATACTGCCGTCCACCAATGATCACTGGAATCCGTATATAATACCAGATCATCTTCATCTTGAGGAATAGCCATTTTCGAAATATTTTTACAAATCTCCTTTAGTTGACTAGGTCCTTGTGTGTGTTCTTATGTCCATATAAATTTTGCATCTTTTTTCAGTAATGGACTATACACTTTCCTGTGTTTTGCTAGATTTTTGATTAACATCCCAGAAAGCTTTGCAGTTGTTTCTTTTCTTTTAGTTCGTTTGGAAAATTTTGCACATTTTCTACTATATGATTCTATAAAATTATTCCAGACTTATCGATTTCTATTTCTAGAAATTCAATTTTTCTTGGGACAATAATTGTTTTCTTTTTTTGATAAAACTAGTCCTTTTTTTTACAAACATCAAAGAAAATATCTAAATGCTTAATATGTTCTTCCATATTTTTTGATGCGATTAACACACCGTCAATGTAGACAAACATAAATTTGAAATAATTTTTAAATAGATTATCCATTTTCCTTTGAAATATCTGTCGTGAATTAGCCAATCTCATTGGTAATACCTCCCAAATTTAGTGTCCTTGTGGTGTGCAGAAAGCTGTGAATTTCTTGCTTCTTCCTGCATCCAAATCAAATAAAAACCAGACTTACATTCAAACTTAGAGAATATCTTTGCATTGCATATGCAACTGATTAGATGTTCTCTGCTAGATATAAAATATCAATCAAACTCCAGAATCTTATTAATCTCTTGATAATTAATAACCAGTCTGGGTTTTTTCCTTTTTTTTCACCACGATTTCTTACCAGGAATCCTGAACTGCTATATGATGAAAGTCTTGCTTTGATCAAACCAAGGTCTAAATGTTCCTCGATTATAATCTACATATCCCTTTGATCAATTATGTCCACTAAGATATGCTTGCAACGGACAAATTCATACTATTTGCCTTCCTTAATGTTATAACAAGCTTTGAGTTGATTTTTGTCCCACAATGCCAAGGGATCTTCATTGTAATTTTCTTTGATCAGTTTCTTGACATCTTCTAATGATACCTTAGATTCAAACTTTACCTCATTCTTATGTAGAGCTATCTTTAGGAATTCTATTTCTTCTAGTTGGAGCTCTTTATCTGCTCTTAACTGGATCATTGTTTTTCCAAATCGTCTAGAATCCTTCATTTTTCGGTTTAGAAGCTTTCCTTCATCACCACGCTTGCTGCGAAACCGGATTGGCAAGTTTTTGTAAAATGCCTCTCTTAGTCTTTGGACTATGATTTTGTTATTACAATGTGTTGTAAACACTAATCTTCTAGAATCATTTTGTAACGTACTGTACTTTTACCATTCAAAATTTGCGGAAAAATTAAAATTTTCTTAAACATAAAATAACCTTCAAAGTTTGCCATAAAATATCTCAACCAAGTCCCTCATAAGACATGGTTGTTCAAAATAACTACAATAAAATTTGCTCACAAAAGGTTTGCTTAAAGTATTTCCATCAAAATATGAAATCAGAGTCATTTAACTTTTGCATAAAACTTAAACATGGCGGTCCTTGGGTTTAGCCTCCCGCTCAGTCCAAGCCTGCCCCTAGGTCGCCACCTCCTGTCTCCTCAACAACATACTCACCTGCATCGATCAAGTCTAGTGAGTCTAAATACTCAACGCGTATAAACCGGAATAACGAGTATTACGTAATAAAACCACATGCAACTTTAAAATAGAGCGTACATACTAAAACTTGAACTTGCATAATGTAACTTGAACATACGTACATACATAGACGTGCCATAACTTGAAAGCTTTCATAAACATGCTTGCATAAATGAACGTAGTTAAACATACATGACTTTATTTTGCGTAGAGGCATGTTTCAAAGTAAGTGACCCATAACATAATAAATACCTGATCAGACAAACCACGGTACTGGGCTGACAGAGACGTATCCACTGCCACATACATGAGATCCCTGTTCATAATTTAACGGGCTGGTTGGTCCCCGTTCATAATTTAACGCTTTTCAACCTCGATCTTACCCGTTCATAATTTAACGGGCGGATTGGTCCCCGTTCATAATTTAACGCTTTCCAATCCTAACATAATTTGGTCACAAGACATTTAGCATACCTCCAAAAACTTAAATATTTTCTTTGCACGTCAACATTCTTACTTGGCGTTGAGGGATTCGTTGGATCTCACTTGGGGCCGCTACTGTACATACTACCATGAATTTTAAATACTTAACTTGCATGTCTTAGACGTAGGTACTCGAGATCACCACCAAAGTGAATAAGTAGCTTATGACATTCTAGTTCGCTCAGGACTTGACCTCGATAATCATCATACTAAACCGTGACATAAAACTACAAAACAAATCCTATATTTTTACATAAATAAATTTTAACCAAGGTGCTAAACCATGATATAGAACCCCGAAGCAAATCCTAAAAAAAAATTAATTTTTTTTCTTTTTAATTTTTTTTTTTTTTAAAAAGGGTGTACACGGACCCCATGTACGGGTCCGGGTAGACTCTGTAAATTCGTATTTTTGAAAGAAAAAGGACACGGACTCCGTGCCGGGGTCCGGGTACCCTATGTCTTTGCAAATTCACGAAAATTCGCTAACTTAATCTTTCACCCATTTAATCCAAGCCTAAGGACCATGAACCAACACCTCTAGACTCATCTTAGGATGTTATTACATTGATTCAAACCCGTAAAAACGCCCCAAACGTCCCTAAGCATCAACAATTAATTCCAACACAACAATAACCCATAATTAGGCATCGTTTCGCTTCTTACGACTTCTATTACATCCCAAGCAAATCCCGACCCAAACGAACCACCAAATAACACCTAAATACATCTCGTAACATATCTAAATGCAGTAGCACAAGCCCGGCGACGTCCAACGAAGCCTGCTACAAATAACTTCAAGAACACAATTTACATAAAAGTCGCAGTTTGAGCAGTCCCACGAAAAACTCCCTAACTCACTCGATTTTCGTCCAAAAATTTTAAATTGTATATCAAATCGAAGGTATCGAAACGTTCTACGTTTTTTGCGTTGAAAGTTTTCTCAAAATCTTGACCGAAAATTCGCAGTAACTCAAAATACAGTGAAAAACGGGATTTCAGATCTAAACTCTTTCAAAACGCATCGATAAATTTCCTGCTCAACACATACTATGACATGATCGACGCAGAAAAGAGAGATTATACGTGCCTTTTTGATATCAAACTTTACCGAAACGACATCACCGAAGCGGATATGGAAGCGAGGTTGATCCGGGACGATCGTGGCTCGATTCTCTTGCAATAAAATCCACCAAAAACTTGATGGAAAATAAGGGGAAGGGGGCGGCTGCTTGAAGGAGTAAGAACCCTAGGTTTCTTAAATCTGAAAAATGAGATGTGTAGGGTGTGTTGTGTGTTTATCGTGTACAAGTGTGTGTAAAAGTGTGTGTGTGCATGTGTTTTAGTAATTAGGGAGTAAATTATGCTTAATTCAATAATTAACATGCAAATTTAAAAATGCTAATACTCCCCTAATTAAAGAGAAATACACATAAATTTTAAATAGCTCCTTAATTAAAATAACACCCACAAAATAGAAAGTTTAAAAGTCTTAAACTCTCAAAATTATTAAATAAGTTTTAAGCTTGAAAATGCTAAAACTCAATAAATTATTTAAAACGCCTCATTCCTGACTTAAAATAAAATACCGCATAAAGTTTCCAAAATCGTCACCGGTCTCTTCCTCGATCCTGCCTCGAATAGTCGCCTGAAATATGAAACTTGAAAAACATTCTAAGGTGCATCACATAAACATGAATAATTAAAATAATGCAGTTAAATAAATCATGCAATACTAAGACTCGTTTTAAAATTAATTAAATGATTTAATAATTAAATAAATGCATGGGTTATGCATGTGCTAAGTTTGGGTTCTACACATTTTCTTGAGTATAGGAATTAAACATTCGTAGGAAATTGTTTCCTAACAACATGCCAGCTCATGTATCATGAAAATAAATCGGTGGTGTTTTACCTTATACCACGTCGTTTGTCCAGCACCTCCGATTACTATTTCCGTCATCTTAATCCCCTTACATAAGATTAAGATTCTTCTGGAAAAATCTCTTCCAACAATCTTTAATAATACTTTTTCCAAATTATTTGGAAAAACTCCTCGTTTTGCTGTACAGACTCCAGCACCTGAATCAATATAAACAGCAAAGTGTTTTGCTTTATATTGTTATACAACATTCCTACTGGAATGTATATCGAGAATGGACTTGTGGTCATTGGATTTTCCACATCCTATCTTCTGTCATAAACTCCATTCCATATTCTAGACATTTCCAAGGTTTATGTGCCTCGAGAAACTCTAGTCCAAGAACCAATCGATCTGGTTCTTTCCCTGGAATTCATTTGATATGAACTTCCAATTCTTTAATATTAATCATTCTTTGGTAAGTTCAAATCATAGGTTGTTCTAAATAATATATGGTATTACAAGGAAATTTATTCATTTGTTTCATAATATTAAATACTATTTCTACTTCCTTCCACCCTTCTAGGCATCTAAGCTTTCCTATTATGAAAAAGCTTTTTAGCTCCTGTTGGGTTTCTTGGATATGTGTTTTTCCTCACCTGTAACTTGTAATCATATCTCCCTGAAAAGATAGTCTTCTTGATTCCAATTTAAGACTTTGATTTCTTTGTAGAATTGGCTTGTCTTGTATTTAAATATCTATTTCATGTATTAAAGTGAACTCGACTCTTTCTGGATAAATTGCCTGATCAAATTTTCCAAATATCTCAGGTATTTCAATGAACTCATTTTTAATAAACAATTTTGCATGATGTGTATTAGATAGAGCATATGAACTTTGATAGGTAATAGAATATGGTCTATTACCTTCTTTCATCAGCCTTTTTTCCTTGAAATTCTGGTGCAATGTCAAGGCTCGGAAAAATCTCGAGATGCCAGGTTGTACGCAATTATTGGATAGATTATTCCTACAATCTTTCCTGCGCATAGATTTTATAAGATGGTTCCTAGTACTGAATCTTGAAGGTTCCACATTCGTTTATCGCATATAGCAATATCAATGGGTGAATTTATTCTTTTTTTGAAAGTAGCTTTTATCATAATCTGGATTGCTCCGATATGAATCTAGGACATGGTCCGTGCTACTTCTATCTTGAGTTTTTGTACTTCCTCCTTAATTTCTTCGGAAGGAATTAACTGCATCTCCATTCTATTTCCTGTAAGTTCCATTGGAATTAACATTTCCCTTCTGGAAACTTTATAGATTAGATGATGCTTTCTATTTCTTAGGTCAATACTTCCTAAGAACTTTTCTACCTTTCCTGCAGAGAGTCCTTGATATCTCTGTAGACTAGGATTTTCTCTCATGATCTTTCGGTCCATATTATGAGATATTGTTGTCTGGCTAAAGAAACCAGAAAAATCTTTACATGTTTCATGTCGAAACACCTCGTATTCAGCCAGATTTGGATTTAGTTCCCTCAGATTCTCCCTGACTCAAGACTTCTTCTTGTTCATATATACTTTCATCTGAGGCAATATCCTCAAATCGGTATACCTAAATAAAATCTTAATAATAAACTGCTTCTTTAATATCCAAGATTGGATCAAAGCATTTAATACCTCTTTTTTCATTTTCTGGATAATTGGTTGAGATATGACCTCTTGCTCCACATGTCCAGCAATTACAATCTTTAAATATCCCATTAGCTCGAGTATGAGCTCTTCTAAAAGTTTTCTTTGTAGGGGTTATTCCTATGCTTTGAGATGTACTCGATGCTTGGATGATATCCTACTTTTTAATGGTCCACTTTTTTTTCTATATTTGTAAGATCTGACTTTCTATTTCGATCATACAGTTCTTGGTTTCCAAGAACTTCTTCCATTTCTAGCATAAGGATGAGTCCAAAAACTTTTACTCTTATGCTTCTGTGGTTTATTTCCAACAATTGTTTGAAGATCATTTTCCTTACAACATAAAGGAGTATGTTTGTTAATACCCCTTAATCGTTTGTAATTCTTTTGTGCTGCCAAATGACACCATTTTGGTAGTTTTATTTTAAGAAAAGAGGCTCTTCGTGCCAATATATCTGGATTGTTAGGGACATATTACCTTATTAGCATTTTTCTCCAGGGACTTGGCATCTTGGCGAAGAAAAGCTGCATTGCTATATCTTCTTCGACCCCTAAGTTCCATCTGTATTTAGTGAATAACATAATATATTCATCCACTAAACATATATCATGTAATTCAAGAATATACAAAGCTTGAGTATATTTCTTTTTCTTCTCTGTATCTTGAGTGTTAAAATAGTCTACCCTTATAAATTGTGCTTTAAATAGGGTAGCCATTCTTCCGGCTATCTCGCTAAGATATTCTCTAGATATGACTGACTCTTTGGTTCCTACCGAAGTCATGTCCCAAGCAATTTAACTGATCCCATAAGACTCATTTCCAAAAGTTTAATGAATCCTTCTCTGTTGAGATCAAGTGTTCCTGATGCGATTCTCATAGCAGATGTCCAATCATTTATGAGATCTTCTCTATTTTTAAAATCTAATACATCTAGGTTAAGCATAACGCCATAAGGATGCATTGGTTCTAAAACAAATTTTGCATATGGTGTTTGGTGCAAAAGAATTTGACTCTTCCTTGACCTTGTTCCCGCTGGGTGTGCTTTTCCACCGGTATAAAAGTCTGGTTGGGATTCTCTCATATTTATATTCTTAGATCTCTCACTTTCTCTTGGGGGTTCTTGTGAAGATGACCGGATTATGGTAGGTTGTTCACCCCCAATGGTGTTCATCTTTAGATCTACAACCTTAAGATTTGTCAAAGATTCAGCAAGCTCTTATAGATCTTCTAGATCAATCCTTTTTAAAGTTGTCATCAGATTAATTTCTTTTCTGAGAATGTTTTGATTATATTGATCATCTTTTCTTCTTCAGTTAAAGGTTTTGTCATCACTTTGGCCTTCCCTCTTTGATGTAATAAGGGTTCACTACCAAAGGATGGTGGTATACTTCCTGCTGAAGTCTTCTTACTAGAACTTGATTGTTGTTCTAGGTTTTGAATTCTTGTTTGAATATCTTTTAGTATTCCAAGAATTTCTTTCTGGTTTTCAAGAAATTTATCCACATTTTGTGGTACATAATATATTATATTGACATAGTTTTGTACCATCTTTTGAATTTCTCTAAGATCTCCGGAGAGTTTAGAGGAATCCGGTACTATTTCTAAGAACGTATTATTTTGGATCACAAGTTTACCTTAGGACTATGATAAGCTCCTTCTTGATATCTAACATTGGTTAAATCTTCCTGTTGCAAGTATTCTAAAGTTTTGGAATAAATCTTGTAAATAATTAAACTCGAACATGGGCTCGGATTCATGTAAATTGACAAAATTATCCTTCTCAAACATTTAATGACTTTATAATAATAAATTTGTATGTTTGAAATATGTTAGGATCGGTTATTGACTAAGGAGTGTTTAGAAGGGGGGGGGGGGGGGGTTGAATAAACACTTCTAGAAATTTAAATGTTTTTCGAAAAAGGTAGTTCAGTTTTGTTACAAACTGAACTAAGTATCCCGTCGGTCAATATCAATCAGTTAAACTGAATAAGCAGTTGCGGAAAATAAACTGATTGAAAGATAGAATATCTGACTGGAAATAAAAAGCTGAAGTAAAGATAACACAATATGTTTCTGGATGTTCGGAGAATTGAATAACTCCTACGTCACCCCTTCTATCACAAAGATAGGTTGTTCACTAAAAGACTTTGATCGAGTACAACGCTTGTACAGACCCACTTCAGTTAGGACTTATCTATTGCCTGAACTGAAACTCTTAGTATAATACAATGATCTCTGTAAGTAACTGGACTTAGCACTTATCGAATTATCAATATTTCAGAGTGCTAGTTTGCTCAATGTGTAGCCTTGATTGCTACGAATAGATCTAATAAGTGTGAGCTAAGATTTTGACAAAGTAATGGCAAGTTTGAGATTGGTCAATCGTGTATCTGTCAACTGCTCTTTAGTCATATTTATAGATTTATCTTTCAACGGTAATTTCAAATTCTCGTATCCGTTGATTGCCACCTTATCATTTCTTGGACAAAGTTCTTGATTGCCGCTTCATCATTTATTGTAAGACGGCGTATTAATCTCTATAGCCGAAATACGTTTTTCTATGCAGTGCGGCTTTCCATATTCAGTTGCTGTCTGATATGTCTTTTTGTCTGTTGAATGATCTTTCCCGAGGTATCTTCAGCTGAGAAGCTTTACTGTTTTCGGCTGAATGTTTTAACTGATCAGTTTGTGTCAACTGATTTTAGTTGAATGTTCAGCTGCCGAATATGCTTTCATGTATTAGTTGATTTTATGTTTTGTCAAACTCCAGAATTTAGTTTCCAACAAAATAATTTATCAGGCTCTGATACCATTTACGGCCCAAAAAATCAACCATTTGAAACTATCACATGTAAGGACAAATAAGGGTATTTTTGTCTTTTTGAATATTTTTTACGTAGTGGAAACAAATTTTTTGTCTCCACCATCTTTTTGAATGTTTTCCCCCTTTTTGTCAAATACCTCCATTTTGTCCGATAGCTTTTTAACGTGAAGGGAGAGAATTTTGACATCTGATGTGATGCTTGAGGCAATAGTGGTGAAGGAGGTCTGTAGTAACTCCATTTGCTTTGAAACAAAGGTTTCCAGTCGCTGAAATCTTTGACTGTTTACATCTTGATCTGTAGATAAGGAATCGAGTAACCCCTGCTTTGTTTGATCCATAGTTTTGACAAGGGAGTCCATTTTGACTCTAAGAGCATTCATTTTCTCTAAGTTGGACTCATTTAGATGATCCAATTTTAGAGTATGAGATAGTTGCGTGTTCTGAATTTTAGAGATGGTAGAGATCATTTGCTCCATATTATTCTGTAAATGCTGAACTTCTTCCAGAATAAGATCAATATCTGAAGAATTTTGAGGAGGAGATTGGTAGGAGGATCCTGCTTCTTTGGTGATGTGTTCAGAAACGACTAATTTGTGGTCAGTTGAGACTGGATCATCAACATTTTGAATCGAAACATCAGTTTCAATTATTTCTCCTTGAACTGTAAGTGGAGGAGATGAATTCTGTTCAGCAGAATAATTGGTCTTAAGAATAACAGATGGTGGAGAATTGAGCACCGGTTCCTGTAGCAGAGGATCTTGACAAGCAAGAAGATCGTCCGTTGAAGTATTCATGTCAGCAGATGAAGCTTGCTGAATTGGTTCTTTTGCAGAGATAGGAGCCTCTTCATCGGTTTGATCAACTGGATGATCAATATTGTCATTTGTAGATTTACTCAAGTGAGAATCCGGAACGATTACTGAAATGATCTCATCGATGTTAGCAAAGGAAAGCTCAGCTTCGGTGTATAGTTGTTGTTCAGTAGGAGGTGACTGAAGCTTTTCTAGAACTGGTACGTCAGTTGTAACAAGAGCCAGTTCAGACGATGGTTGCTGCTGTTCAGTGAGTGATTCGTCATCTTCGTTTTCTTCATCAGTGTCTGAATTTCCTTGATGAATGACTAATTCCTGATCCATTTCCCAAATTTAATCTGAGATAGCAACCCAACCAAATCAGAATCTAGCTGAGTGATCACTGCTTGATCAGCATAGGCAGTTGGATTTGTGGGAATATAGTTGTTCTTCAATTTGCTGATAATATGAGCCAACTTCTTTGCTCTCACTTGATCAAATAAGTAGGTTTTCCTTTCCATAGCTAGAGTAATGGAGGCTGCTTTTACTGTCTTCAGAACATAATCTTCCAGTTTAATAAATTTATTCAGTTGAGATTTGTTCTTCAGTTTCTTAGCAAAAATTTCAGTTCGGTAGGCCTTCCAATCATCATAGGCCTGAATTTTTGAAGCTGCAAAATCATTAACCTTTGCCCAAACAAGGTCAATGTGGGTTTGAATCGGATTTGTTGGTCGAGGTTTTTCAATCATCTTCTCTTTTCCTTTGTCAGAACTCATGAGGTGTGGAATTTCTAACCCAGTTCGAGTTGAATCCACCATTTCTACAAACTTGATGCCTTTCGGGCGTGCGGGTGCGACACCAATTGGTCGAGATATCTGAGTTAAGGGAGCTTTGGCCCTAACTGATTCCCTCTTTGTTTTAGCTGAATCGTCAGGTGGAATGATGTTCAAGGGAACAACTTCTATCGGTTGCTGACTCTCAGTAGTCATTGACTGATCAGCAGCAATGGTGACTTCAGTAACCGACCTTACTCTTTGAGTTCTTGCTTTCTTGATAATCTGAGGTGATGGAGTTCTCTCTGAATCAGTTGTACTCAGAATCAATTTTCTTTTAGTAATCTTTCGTTGAGGTAGAGTTTTGATTTTCTTCTCTGATTTTGTAGTCGCCTGATCAATTCCAATCTCTTTCTTAATCTTGACAAATTTGGCAGGAGAAATGTCCAGGTTGATTTTTGGTGGCATAGTGTTCTTTGCATTGAACACTTTGAATTTCGATAATCTTTCAGAGTTAGCATCCACTAAACCTTTTACTTTCAAAAGATAACTGATTTGTACGGCAAAACCCTTGGATTGTTTTGACGATGAAAAACATATTCTTCAGTATGTTGAAGATGAGCCGTTTCCAGTTGAATTTTTGATCAGTCATAATAGCAGTAATGGCTTGAAACTTTTCCAATGTAAGGGCAGCAAATGATCCTGCTTTTGCTAAGAGCCCTTTAGCAATTATATCAGCAAGCAACTGAATTTCATGTTTCAGTTCCTTCTTAGGATCGGAAACTTTAATTTTCGTCCATCAGCAGATAAAAGGATTTGCATTTCATCAATATCAGATGCTTTGACATCCGAAAGTTGTGCTAATCCGTCACAAGGTAAAGAGAATAATTCCCCAAAAGAATCTTCAGATATAGTTAGCGACTGATCATTGACAGTAGAATTTATGATACCTTCTGAGTCAACCTTGCCAGAGGAATAGAAATCTTGAAGTTCTTTTGGATATATATCCTGCGATGATTGTCCCAGAAATGTTCTCAGTCCAGCATTTTCGAGTTTTTGAAACACCTTTTTGACCTCATCATCTCCGAAAGATAAAATGGATCCAAAATTGATTGACATAGCATTAAGCATGTAAGCGGGAATCTGAGTCGTCATTTCGTACTGGGTGATTTGCTGAAAGAGAAATTTAGAGAAGATATTTGTTCTTACTTTCGGCAGTTTGTGAATAATAAAAAAGTAGAACTGAAATGAAGCGGGCAATTGTACATATGTTCGTGACTATTCAAATTTTTGGACACGTGTCAGTCCGTAAATAATTTGTGTTTTTTTTTTTAAAATGATGTACGCGTGCCATGTGTGTGCAATTTTGAGCGGTTAAAAACGTGTACACGTTGTAAACTTAAATTCATCATGATTTAGCAGATAGTCACGTCATTTGATTTGGAATATAATAGGTTTAATTTATTAACTTTGATGAGAAGATTAGTAGAATTTTCAACTGAACGATCAGTTTAGGAAAAACTGAGTCCTTTCAGTTAGGAATTCACTAACAACTGTCTTCTCAGTTAATCTCTTAAACCATCATTCCCCCTAAATAAATGCATTAAGGAAAAATGACGGTAATAGACAGTAATGATTAAAGACGAGTATAGTGCTTGGCATATCAAACGTCACAGAGAGAAGTGTCCTTTGTTTCCTTGTTTTGTCCTATAAATAAGACTGAAAAGTTAGTCACAAGTATCAGCAGAAAACTTTTAAGAAGAAATGGCAGGAGCAAGTAGTTCAAATGTCGTTCCAGTTTCACTTGAGGCACAAAAAGCTGCGATAGAAGACAAGGTCTTCTATGCTAGTCTTCCCTACTGGGAAGAGTTACAGGAGTTAGAGCTTCTGTACAACTCAGGAAGGGTCACCACCTTTAGGCGGATGGCCCAGTTGAGAGAAGTGCAAGAGCACTTAAAAATTTCTGCAGAGGTGGATGCCTTCAAGGAGGGCCACCTTTATGAATTGATGTTGCGTAAGGAGTTGGAGACTCTTAACAGCATCGCATCTTCACATGATTTCTGCAAAACTTCTTCCTCAACACTAGCTGTTTGGATGAACATGTGGATAGCTAGTGTGAAGGAAACTTATGATCATGTAATCCTGTCAAATATTTATGGATGAATGAAATATTTATTTTGATTAATGTGTCATTTGATTTTGTTTTTGTGCACAATGATCTGCGATGAGATTTAAACACTTAAACGCTAACTGATATCAGTTGTGATAAACAAATAAACTGATAAAGGATTAATTTTAATAATTTGGTTATAAGATTCAAACTAATATGAGTAATTAATGATTAATCTTATAACTTAAAGTCCTTGGTAAATAGGAAAGACATATTTAATGACTTAAAACTCTTTGGCTTCTTCATTTTCCTATAAATAGTAATCACATTGTGATATATTATCAGTAAAACTTTCAATATGTCTGATTCTGATACAGGTAGTAGCACTCATGTCCATGTGACTGATCAGTCAGCCCCTCGTTTAGCTGAAATTAAAAGGAAAATGGAGAAGCATGTCTTTCAAAAGGTATTGACATCCTGGGAAAAGATTCAAGAGTTGAAGAATGTGAGTGATAGTGGTGTCATTCCTACTCGTGCTCAGGAAAGGAGAGCACTGAAATATCTTGCTCGTTTTGAGGTTAGCCATGTTAGAGAGTTGGTTGAAGATAAATGTCTTTTAGAGGCACTGCTGTGGAAGGAGTGGCATGTTGTTGATAAGATTTTGAAGTCTAGGGCATTTGCCAGAGTTCGAATCTATGAGTTGAATGATTGGGTTAGAGCATGGCTAGATACAGTTGGGTCTATGATTTCTTCTGTAAATTGGGAACGTTGGTATTCTTAATGAAATATTATTTTTAATTTGTTGTGTTCTTATTTTCTGTATTTAATTCTGTTGAAGAAGTTATATTTCTAATAATATCTAAGATAAATCAATTAAACCAAGAATGTTTCGAAAATAAGAAAACTTAGCCTCTGGTAGTGGTTTTGTGAAGATGTCTGCTGCTTGTTGTTCCGTTGATACATACTCCAATCTGATGTTCTTCTTCAGTGCATGATCCCTGATGAAGTGATGTCTGACATCTATGTGCTTGGTTCTGGAGTGAAGAACTGGATTATATGTTATAGCGATTGTACTTGTGTTGTCACAGAATATCGGTGACTCCTTTGCATCAACACCATAATCTTTCAGTTGTTGCTGAATCCAAAGCAGTTGGGCACAGCAGCTTCCAGCAGCAAGATATTCTGCTTCAGTTGTGGAAGTTGCTATGGATGTTTGCTTTTTACTGAACCAAGAGATCAGTCTGTCTCCTAGAAACTGACATGATCCACTTGTGCTTTTCCGATCAAGCTTGCATCCTGCATAATCTGCATCTGAATAGCCAACTAAATTGAAAGATGAGTCTTTTGAGTACCATAATCCAACATTTTGCGTGCCTTTAAGATATCTCAAGATACGTTTGGCAGCAGAAAAATGTGATTGCTTAGGATTAGCTTGAAATCTTGCACATATACATACAGCAAACATAATATCAGGACGACTAGCAGTTAGGTACAATAAAGAACCTATTAAACCTCTGTAAAGTGTCGTCTCAACTGATATTCCCCCTTGATCAGTGTCTAATTTAACTGATGAGCTCATTGGAGTACTTGCTGTTGAACAAGATTCCATGCCAAATTTCTTCAGCAATTCCTTGGTATATTTGGTTTGGCTGATAAATGTTCCTGAGTCCAGTTGTTTCACTTGTAAACCAAGAAAGAATGTCAGCTCACCCATCATGCTCATTTCGAACTTTTCCTGCATCAACTTAGACAAATTTCTTGCATAATTTGGGGTTAGTTGACCCAAATATAATATCATCAACGTAAATTTGAACAAGTAAGATATGATCATTTTTCGAGAATTTAAACAAAGTCTTATCAACTGATCCAACAGTAAAATCATGATCAGTTAGGAATTTTGATAAGGTTTCATACCAAGCTCGTGGAGCTTGTTTGAGACCATATAATGCTTTGTTCAAATGATAAACGTGATTAGGAAAATTATGATTGACAAAACCTGGAGGTTGTTCAACGTAAACTTCTTCTTGCAATTGGCCATTTAGAAATGCACTTTTCACATCCATTTGATAGACTTTAAAGTTCTTGAAGGATGCATAGGCAAGAAATATTCTGATTGCCTCCAGTCTTGCAACTGGTGCAAATGTCTCATCATAATCGATCCCTTCTTCTTGTCTATAGCCTTGTGCTACGAGCCTTGCTTTGTTGCGCACAACTGAACCGTCTTCGTTCAGTTTGTTCCTGTATACCCACTTTGTACCTATAACAGTTTTAGAAGCTGGTCTTGGACCTAAGTTCCAGACATTGTTATGAACAAACTGGTTTAGCTCTTCTTGCATTGCATTAATCCAATTAGGATCAGCAAGAGCTTCGTCAGTTTTCTTTGGTTCGATTTGAGATACAAAAGCTGAATGAATAAATAAATTGAGCATCTGATTTCTTGTTCTTACTGGATCAGATGGGTTACCTATTACTAGTTCTGGAGGATGTGATTTCTTCCATCTAAATTCAGTGTTGGGAGCTTCACAGCCAGCAAATTCTTCATTAGGTAACTGAATGTTCTCAGTTTCAGTTGGAGCTGATTCAGTTGATAATTGATTTCCATTAGTTTGCTCCATTAACTGATTGTCAAGATTTGCTTCCAATTCATCTGGTTGATCCAATATCTCAGGTTCAGGTGTATGAAAAATATTCTGATTATTACAACTTTCGTCTGAGTCATCATCTTCCAGACTGATATCTGTAAATCGATCAGCTAGCTCAACTTGATCAGTTGGCTTATCGATTAGTGCAGTTTCATCAAAGTTAACATGTGCAGATTCTTCAACATTCAAGGTTTTCTTATTAAATACTCTGTAAGCTATGCTAACTGATGAATATCCAAGGAATATTCCTTCTGCTGATTTGACATCGAATGCTTTTAGATAATTTTTACCATTGTTATGAATAAAACATCTACAGCCAAATATTTTGAAGTAAGTGATTATGCTTTTTCTTCCATGCCAGATCTCATATGGTGTTTTCTTGTGATTTTTATTAATCATTGATCTGTTCTGAGTGTAGCATGCAGTGTTTACTGCTTCTGCCCAAAATCTTTGAGAAATGCCTGAATCAGCAAGCATCGTTCTAGCAGCTTCCTTAAGAGTCCGATTCCTTCGCTCAGCTACACCGTTTTGCTGAGGTGTTCTTGCTGCTGAGAATTCATGCTTGATTCCAGTATTTTCTAAAAAGTTTGAAAGTGTTTGATTGATGAATTCAGTTCCTCGATCAGATCTGATTCGATCAATCTCAACTGATTTTTCATTTAAAAGTCTTTTGAAGAGTTTAATCAGTTGTGCAGCAGTATGGTCTTTGGATTTGAGAAATATAACCCAAGTAAATCTTGAAAAGTCATCTACGACCACCAAAGTGTATTTCATTCCCCCTAAGCTCATGACTGGTATTGGACCAAAGAGATCCATGTGCAATAATTCTAAGCATCGGGATGAAGATTTACAGCCTTTGTTTTTGAAAGAGGATCGAACTTGTTTTCCATACTGACATGCTGAACAAAGTTTTTCTTTTGAAAAATTTATTTTGGGCAAACCAGTTACAAGTTCATGCTTACTCAGATAGGCAAGAGATTTAAAGTTTAAATGATTTAACCGTTTATGCCACAACCAGTTTTGAGATGATTTAGACGCAATAAAGCATACTGGTGTATAAGGTTGATCATTCCAGCTGACTTTGTAAGTGTTTCCACACCTTTTGCCAGCTAGAATAATCTCTTCAGTTGAGTTTTTGACTGAACAAGAGTGTTTGTCAAACTGAACTGAGAATCCATTATCGCATAACTGACTAATGCTTATCAGATTATACTTAAGATTCTCGACTAATAAAATATCATTAATGGTGAAGTTACCATGGATAAGCTTACCCTTACCCACAGTTTTACCTTTGGAATTATCCCCAAAACTGATGTTTGGACCATTGTATTTAACCAGTTGAGACAATAATTTTGAATCTCCTGTCATGTGTCGTGAACATCCACTGTCCAGATACCATATTGATCCAATGCTTGTTTCTATTGCCTGTAATTAAACACAAAATAAGATTCTGGTACCCTTTTCTATTTGGGTCCAAAGTTGATTAGTCCTTTAGGAATCCAGACTTGAATCAGTCTAACTGACCGTCCTGTTGCTGTATTCCATATGGTCCTTCCCTGTTTGTGTGTGCTTGGTGTATGGTGTGTGGATGATACAACATGTGTTTTGTTCTTTTTCAACTGATTGTTCAGCCGATATCTTTTCTGAATTGGCTTACTGTTGTAGTAGTTTGAGTAGCCATATGAATGTTTTCTGCTGAGATTTTTTGGTTGCTGATTCCATGAGTCAGTCTTATCCTTTGGATTATATCCAATTCCACATCTTATGCCTATAATCATATTCTGATATGGCTGTTCAATCAGTTTGCTCGACTCTTCTTGATTTTGTACCATAACTGATTTTACAAAGTGAATATATTTTCCTTTGTTCATATTCAGTTTTGGTTGAGTATCTTGGGAAGACAAATCATCTTTACTACAGAATCCTAAACCAGTTTTATCATCAACTGATTTCTGAGAATTCTGTATATTAGTTAAAGCTTTAGATGATTTGTTCCAAACTTGAATGAGCTCATTGAGCTTTGTATTTTCAAGCGACATTTTTTGAATCATTGATTGATTCCTGCTTCTTTCATCAGTGAGTTCAGCAATCTCCCTTCTTAGACTCAACATTTCAACTGATTCATCAGTTTTTGTTTTATTGTCTTTGGGATCATCTTGCTTTGCTCTGAGTTTTTCAAATGATAAAGCAAGCTTTTGATACTCATTGACCATGTCATGAAGAGTTGAGATAAGTTCTTCTCGTGTAAAATCAATAGAGCTAAAATCAAATACCTGCTCGCAGCTTGATTGATCTTCTATGTTATCTGCCATTAGACATGTTACTTCTTCCTCATCCTCACTTGAACTGCAAGAACTTTCTGGATCTGACTCTTCGCTGTCAGTTTCTGCCCATTTGGCTTTGCTGTCTTCAGCTAGGAGTACTTCATGTTTCTTCTTGTAAGGCTTCTTTTCGTCCTTAGATCTTCTTTTGTGCTCATACATCTTCTTCTTTCTTTCAGTTGAAGTTTGATTATCCTTTTTAGGCTTTGGACAGTTAGCAATAAAGTGACCGGATTTGCCACAGTTGAAACATACATTAGACTCTTCTCTGGAGTTGTTTCTTTGATAATTCTTCTGAAAATTTCCTTGATTTTTCCTCATGAATCTTCCAAATTTCTTAATGAATAGAGACATGGCATCATTGCTCAGCTGATCAGCATTTTTCTCAACTGAACCAGTTGATTCATTTCTAACAGCAGTCAAGGCGGTAGTTGCTGCTGGAGTAGATGGTTCTCCTTCTCGAGTTTGAAGTTCAAACTCATATGCTTTTAGATCTGCAAATAAATCATGAAGTTCAACTTTGTTAAGATCTTTGGATTCCCTCATTGCCATAGTTTTGACATCCCATTCTTTGGGAAGTCCTTTGATTACTTTCAACGCTACTTCTTTATTTGTATATACTTTTCCAAGTGCATTTAGTTCGTTGATGATACAGCTTGTTCTTTCATCATACTCATCCATTGTTTCTCCCATCTTCATTCTGATGTTGTCGAACTTCTGCATGACAACTGAAAGTTTGTTTTCTTTTGTTTGATCATTTCCTTCACAAAGTTGAATTAACTTCTCCCAAATTTCTTTGGCGGTTTTGCACATTTTGATCTTACTGAACGTGACTTTGTCCAGTGTCTTATACAATATGTCTTTTGCAACATTGTCTAGATTTGCCTTTCTTTTGTCCTCTGTAGTCCACTCATCTCGAGGCTTTTCAATTCGGTGAGGTGTCCCCTTCAGTAATAGCAACAGCTGTGTTTGCTTTCAAAATTTTCATGGGTCCGTCAGTTATGACATACCACATGTCATCGTCTTGTGCAGCTAGATGAGCCTGCATTCTGATTTTCCAATCATCAAAATCTTCCCTGGAGAACATTGGAATCTTATTGAATGAAGACATAGAGATTAGATTGAGGATAGATAATCTTTGACAGGATATGCCTTGCTCTGATACCACTTGTTAGGATCGGTTATTGACTAAGGAGTGTTTAGAAGGGGGGGGGGGGGTTGAATAAACACTTCTAGGAATTTAAATGTTTTTCGAAAAAGGTAGTTCAGTTTTGTTACAAACTGAACTATGTATCCCGTCGGTCAATATCAATCAGTTAAAATGAATAAGCAGTTGCGGAAAATAAACTGATTGAAAGATAGAATATCTGACTGGAAATAAAAAGCTGAAGTAAAGATAACACAATATGTTTCTGGATGTTCGGAGAATTGAATAACTCCTACGTCACCCCTTCTATCACAAAGATAGGTTGTTCACTAAAAGACTTTGATCGAGTACAACGCTTGTACAGACCCACTTCAGTTAGGACTTATCTATTGCCTGAACTGAAACTCTTAGTATAATACAATGATCTCTGTAAGTAACTGGACTTAGCACTTATCGAATTATCAATATTTCAGAGTGCTAGTTTGCTCAATGTGTAGCCTTGATTGCTACGAATAGATCTAATAAGTGTGAGCTAAGATTTTGACAAAGTAATGGCAAGTTTGAGATTGGTCAATCGTGTATCTGTCAACTGCTCTTTAGTCATATTTATAGATTTATCTTTCAACGGTAATTTCAAATTCTCGTATCCGTTAATTGCCACCTTATCATTTCTTGGACAAAGTTCTTGATTGCCGCTTCATCATTTATTGTAAGACGGCGTATTAATCTCTATAGCCGAAATACGTTTTTCTATGCAGTGCGGCTTTCCATATTCAGTTGCTGTCTGATATGTCTTTTTGTCTGTTGAATGATCTTTCCCGAGGTATCTTCAGTTGAGAAGCTTTAATGTTTTCGGCTGAATGTTTTAACTGATCAGTTCTCAACTGATCAGTTTGTGTCAACTGATTTTAGTTGAATGTTCAGCTGCCGAATATGCTTTCATGTATTAGTTGATTTTATGTTTTGTCAAACTCCAGAATTTAGTTTCCAACAAAATAATTTATCAGGCTCTGATATCATTTACGGCCCAAAAAATCAACCATTTGAAACTATCACATGTAAGGACAAATAATGGTATTTTTGTCTTTTTGAATATTTTTTACGTAGTGGAAACAAATTTTTTTAGTGTAGGTAGTAGATTTAAAGTTTTGTTGGGTTTAGGTATTTTTCACCAACTTACCCTACAAAAAATTAGAATATTTTGGGTTTTTTTTTAAAAAAAGAATTTTTAAATATACACCTCAGAAAGTATTTTTGTTTTTCTAGTACACAAAACTTGAAAATATATGTGGAAGAGGTATTGAATAAACTTGTATGATTTTCTATTAAATAATTAATAACTATACAGACTAGATTTCTTGAGCAAAAATCTGTTCAATTAGAGTGGAAAAAGAATATGAATTATTTAAATTATTATTATTATATTTTATAATTAAGTATGATATTTCTACATAAATTTTTAAAATGAAAGATCATCTTTTTAAAATAATTATTTTAACTAATCGTAAAAATTATAAAAGTCATCTTTAAATTTAGTAATTTTAATATAATTTTTAAATTTTTTACTCAAAAATTTATTAACATAAAAAATTAAAAGTCTTGATATTTATATACATACAATGTGTGCAATGATTAATCAGAAGCATATATATGTCAATGCATAGAACTTGATATTTCTTTGTATGGTACTTAAAACTCAAATTAATTTTTTTTTTAAAAAAGCTAAATTAAAAAATAAAAAAATCCAAATATGGTTTATTAATTTTATTGTGTTGGATACGAAGAAAAACATTTATATATTTAAAATGAAAATAAATAAAACTAAAAATAGAGAAAATATAAATTTAAATATTTTATGAAAGTTGTGGACAATATTTATTTATTTTAATGCACCGATGCACACGTTACGTACTTATACACTATTTTTTATAATTCATTTGGTTTATATTTGAATGAAGATCAAATATAATTAAAAGAAATAATTAAGAACTACATATATAATTAAAAGAAATAATGAATTATAATTTGATACGATTATGAAATGATTAACCGAGACACGATTTGAGATAACGTGTAAAAACATGTCTGTGCGAGGATGAGCTCTCGCGCATATGCGCGACCAGACGGGCGCATATGCACGAAATGTCCAGAGGACCTCACGCATATGCGCGACCTGAACTCGCGCATGTGCGCGAGGGTTTCAAAGAGTTGGGCAGAAATTTGAGTACCTCGTACATATGCGCCGAATGACGGCGCGCATATGCGCGAGGCACTGTGCACATCACGCGCCGAGACATATGGTCTCGCGCATATGCGCCGATAGATGTCGCGCATATGCGCGAGACGTGTTGCTTGAAGGGTGTGCCATTTGCCTTGCTGAATGTACGTGTATGTGTGTATATATATACATATATATATATATATATGTGTATATATATATATATATATATATGTATATATATATATGTACATACGTTTAAAGCTTCAGAAAAACGAAAATCGAAGGGAAACTTTGGAGGAAATTGTCCTTGAATCTTAGAATCGCGATTGTGCAAAATCCGTCCGTCTGATTTTGAATCTGACTGCAGTACTGTGTTCATATCAACGCAGGCTACAACTGGAAGTAAGTTTTACTACGTTTTGACATGCATTGAAATTATGATGTTGTTGGAATTGAATACATGTCATATATGATGTTCTTGGCATGTTAGACATCATAGAATCGAAGTCAGATTTAGAAACAGACTGATTATGGAATTGTTATGATTTTCTGAAGCTAATTTACTGAGGTATGATATCAGATTGCATTGGTATCGATTATTAGTTGAGGGAATTATTATCTGGTAATATTGTATTGACCGGGATATCGGGACTATGCGGTTATACCGTTGATTTTGAATTATTGATCAGATTGGTATCAATTTGAACGGTATATTAATATGATATTATTGATATTGCCATTGCCAGATTGAAGGATTGACAGAGTTTGAATTCCAGACCGAAACTACGAACGAAAGGTATAAGTCAATGTGGTATTGGGAGATCGACTTAAGTCGGTTTAGACTTGAGTTTTCCTAAATCACATACATTACTTTATTGCATTGATATTGAATTGAATTAATTGATATACCTGTTCTCTTGAATTATAGGATAGCAGGTATTAGAAGAGTAATTTTATGACAGAAGTGTCTGATAGTGGTGGGATCGTCACGGGCATATTGCACGATGTCATAAGATAGTGTATTGGCGATGGTGCCAAAGTCTGTCACCGGATGATTGGCTATCGATGTGGATAGAATTGTATCTTTTCTATTACTGGTGATCGGTACTTGTATCGATGTGGATAGAATTATAACTTCGTCTATTACTGATGATCGATGTCATATCGATGTGGATAGAATCGGAGTTTCTTCTATTACTGGTGATCGATACTATACCGATGTGGATAGAATCAGAGCTTCTTCTATTACTGTTGATCGATACTATATCGATGTGGATAGAATTAGAATTTATTCTATTACTGTTGATCGATATGGAAATGCCAACTTCTAGGAAACCGGGATCCCTAGACTAGGATTGAGTCTAGTCTGAATTGTAAACGTAAGAGTATTGTCGACAGTTTGATATTGATGATGTTTCAGATTTGATACATATTGCTGAGATTGTTACATGCTTTATATTTGTTTTTATGATTGCATTTGTTGTTGATTTATACTGGGATTTATTCTCACCGGAGTTATCCGACTGTTGTCTTGTCTGTATGTGTACATGACAACAGGTGAGACAGGTTCAGGGTTGAGGAGATGAAGAGAGATCGTGATTAGGGTGGCGGCTCCGGACTTGGATTAGAGATAGGGTTGGACACTTGATATTAGCTGTTAAACCTTAATTGAATAAATGTATGTGGTACAGGATTGGTACTTTTATGTACTGAGATGTATATATGTTTTATGTCACTACGTTCAGCAGTCTTTTAAAAAAAAAAATTAGACCATGTTTTATAATTGATTAATTTGTCCCAATGATGTTTAAGAACTTGATTAGTGTCCGGGTCCCCAAAACAGGTGGTATCAGAGCGATAGATCTTTGAGACTGAGATAGGAGCTAGTGAGCGGGGTAGATTGAGGTTTTCTTTCCTGATTTTGATTGCTAGCATGAATTCCTGTTTTAATACATGTTTGCCTGAATATCTGATTTTGATATGGTATTGTGTATTATTTGGAATGGATCAGCTGTAAGATGATCCGAGGAAGATTGAAACTGATATGTGGTAGTTGGAATTACTAACCTCTTCGATTATCAGATATGCCTCCGAGAAGAGTACCTGAACAGGGTAGTACTTCAAATCCTCCCATGGATGTGACAGCTACTCCCATGGACAAATTGTTGAAAAGGTTTCAGTCATTCCATCCACTGACTTTGAAGGGTACGGAGAATTCCGTGGAATGTGAGAATTGGTTGGATGATATTGAAATGATGTTCGAATCTTTGGAGTATACCGATGAGAAGAGGGTGAAACTGATCGGACACCAGTTGCATGATGTAGCCAAAAACTGGTGGATCACGACGAAACGGGCATTGGAACAACTAGGTAAGACCATTACCTGGAATGTGTTTTAGGCTGAATTTTATCAAAGGTTCTTTCCAGTATCGTATAGGAAGGACAAGGGAGCCGAGTTTGCAAATTTGAGACAGGGCCAGTTAAACATTGAGGAATATGTGGCTAAGTTCTCTACACTGCTCCGATTTGCTCCCCACGTAGCTGAACATGATGAGGCCGTTGCGGACCAGTTCATAAATGGCCTAAATCCTGAAATCTTTACCTTGGTGAATACCGGGAGGCCAAACAACTTTACCGATGCCTTGAACCGAGCCAAGGGAGCTGAAGCCGGTCTGATGAGACAGAAAGAGTCTTCGTTTGTGTCTTCAGCACCGAGATCACAGATGCCTCCACCAGCTCCTCGATTTGAGAGTGGCAGTGGTAGTGGAAAGAAAGACTTCCTGAAAGCTAAATGGAAGAAATTCAAGAAAGCTGGAAGTAGTTCATCCAGTTCGAGTGGCTCTAGACAGAGTGGTCAGGGCCAGAGTTATACAGGACCCTACTGTAGCACTTGTGGAGGGAAGCATTCCACCGAGCAGTGCCTAGGAGTGTTCAGCAACTGCCGCATTTGTAAGCAGCATGGACACTTTGCCCGAGTGTGTCCACAACGAGGTGCCCAGGGATCCCAGGCCGCTGAGTCATCTGGATCAGTGGCTCAGACAGGAAGACGATCTTCTGCCGTTCATTCCTTTCAGCTAGCACCGTCTACTCGGTCACAGCAGAGGCCAGGAGGAGCCAGACAGCAAGCCAACCTCCTAGACAGCAGGCCCGACTATTTGCTTTGACTGAGGAGCAGGCACAGGATGCACCTGATGATGTTGTGGCAGGTAACTGTTTTATTTCTGGTTATCCGGCATATGTATTGATTGATACTGGTGCATCCCATACATTTATATCTGAGCGATTTGCTTTGATACATTCTTTGCCTGTTGAGTCATTGTCTGCAGTAGTGTCTGTTTCTTCTCCGTTAGGGACAGGTTTGATGTCAGTGAAATCTGTTAAATCTAGTATACTGCAGTATGATGGGCATGAGATTGAGTTGGACTGTATTGTGCTTGGGATATCTGATTTTGATTGTATTATCGGTATCGATACATTGACCAAGTACAGGGCTACAGTCGATTGTTTCCACAAGATAGTGAGATTCAGACCTGAGATGGCTGAGGAGTGGAAATTTTATGGTAAGGGTTCTCGTGCCAGAATTCCTTTGATATATGCTATGAATATGACTTGATTGTTGCAGAAAGGAGCAGATGGATTTCTGGTTTATTCAGTTGATTTACTGAAATCGAGTCCATCATTGGTGGATTTGCCAGTGGTGTGTGAGCTTGCTGATGTCTTTCCATATGAGATTCCTGGATTGCATCCGATACGAGAGATCGATTTCAGTATTGAAGTGATGCCAAGAACAGTTCCGATTTCGAGGGCTACATATCGAATGGCACCGATGGAGTTGAAAGAGTTGAAAGAACAGTTGGAGGCTTTACTGGCCAAGGGGTACATCAGACCGAGTGTATCTCCTTGGGGTGCTCCAGTACTGTTCGTGAGGAAGAAAGACGGGTCGATGAGACTTTGTATCGACTACCGGCAACTGAACAAGGCAACGGTAAAGAATAAATATCCATTGCCTCGTATCGATGATTTGTTTGATCAGTTGCAGGGTTCATCTGTATATTCCAAGATCGATCTGAGATCTGGATACCATAAACTGAGAGTAAAGGATTCGGATATCTCAAAGACAGCATTCAGAACCAGGTATAGACATTATGAGTTTATTGTCATGCCTTTTGGGTTAACGAATGCACCGGCGGTATTTATGGGATTGATGAACCGCGTCTTTCAGAAATATTTGGATGATTTTGTTATCATATTCATTGATGATATATTGATTTATTCAAAGAATATGATTGAGCATGCTGATCATCTGAGAACTGTTTTGAGAACTTTGAGGGCGGAGAAACTGTATGCTAAATTGTCGAAATACGAGTTCTGGTTGAAACAGGTAGTATTTCTGTGTCATATTATATCCGGAGACGGGATATCAGTTGATCCCAGTAAGGTTGAGGCAGTGATTTCGTGGCCGAGACCGACATCTGTACCACAGATACGCAGTTTTATGGGTTTAGCAGGATAATATCATCGATTCATTAAAGATTTTTCGAGTATTGCTAAACCGATTACACAGTTGACTCAGAAAAATGCTCCGTTTGTTTGGTCTGAGGAATGTGAGACCAGTTTTCTCGAATTGAAGAAGAGATTAACCAGTGCGCCTGTGTTGACGATTCCTTCCGGTACTGGTGACTTTGTGGTTTATTTTGATGCATCTCATCGAGGATTGGGGTGTATACTGATGCAGAGAGGGCATGTCATTGCATATGCCTCGAGATAGCTGAAACCCCATGAATCTCGTTATCCAATTCATGATCTTGAATTGGCGGCCATAGTCTTTGCTTTGAAGATATGGCGACATTATCTCTACGGTAAGAAATTCGAAATCTATTCTGATCATAAAAGCTTGAAATATATGTTTTCACAGTCAGAGTTGAATATGAGACAGCGAAGATGGCTTGATTTATTGAAAGATTTTGATTGTGAAATCAAATACTACCCAGGAAAATCTAATGCAGCAGCTGATGCACTAAGTCAAAAGGTATGTTCTTTATCCTTATCGGCAATAGGTGTCTCGAATTTGATAAAAGACTGCTGTTTGTCTGGATTAGCTTTTGAGACAGATTGTCAGCCTCTGAGATTATATGCAATTCGATCTGAACCAGAATTGATATTGAGAATCAAAGAGGCACAAAAAGTTGATCAGATCGTACAGAATTCGATTGCAATGGTCAGAGCTGGACATCAATCGGAATATCAGGTTGTAAATGGTATTTGTATGTGAATAATCGTCTTGTTGTGCCGAATGTTTCGGAATTAAGACAGCGAATACTGATAGATGCGCACAACAGTCGTTTTAGCATTCATCTTGGTGGCAGGAAAATATACAATGATTTGAAGACACGGTACTGGTGGAAACAAATGAAAGCTGACATTTCTACATTTGTATCCAAATTGCCAACAGGTGAAAGCTGAAAGGAGAAACCTGGAGGACTGCTACAGAGTTTGTCGATTCCTGAATGGAAATGGGATCACATTTCCATGGATTTTGTGCACAGTTGCCACGATCCTCCCGAGGTTGTGATGCGATTTGGGTCGTGATTGATCGATTGACCAAATATATGTTTTATTCCATACAAGATGACGTATCAATATGATCAGATGGCCGATATCTATGTCAAGGAAGTGGTTAGATTGCACGGAGTGCCGAAGTCAATTGTATCAGACCATGATCCTCGGTTTACTTCGCACTTTTGGCAGAGCCTACAGCAAGCTTGGTACAAAGTTATATCTGAGTACCGTATATCATCCACAGACTGACGGACAGTCAGAACGGATGATTCAGACATTGGAAGATATGCTGAGAGCTGTAGTGCTTGATTTTAGCACTAATTGCCAAGATGCATTGCCTCTCTGTGAATTTTCGTACAACAATAGCTATCAGACTAGTATTGAGATGGCACCTTTTGAAGCGTTGTACGGAAAGAAGTGTCGATCCCATTATATTGGGATGATATCTCTGAAGTTCCTGAGACTGGACCTGATATGATCAGAGATATGACGGAAAAGGTAAAAATGATTCAGAAGAAAATGAAGGCAAATCAGGACAGACAAGCCAAATATGCCAACCTTCGACGACGACCGTTGGTATTTGAGGCAGGAGACCGAGTGTTCCTGAAGATTTCTCCTTTCAGGGGTGTTGTCCGATTTTGGAAAAAAGGGAAATTGTCTCCATGATACGTCGGTACTTATGAGATTCTTGAAAAGATAGGAGATCGTGCCTATCGACTAGCATTGCCGCCTTTATTATTGGGAATACATGATGTCTTTCATGTATCGATGCTGCGGAAATATCTCCCTGATAATTCTCACGTTATTCAACCAGACGAGACCTAGCTGGATGAGACATTGAGTTATGTCAAAAAACCGATCCGAATCATCGATCGGAAGGATAAGCAACTCAGAACAAAGACTATTCCTCTGGTGAAAGTGCAATGGACTCGTCATGGCACTGAAGAAGCTACCTGGGAGACTGAGTCAGATATGAGACAGGAATTCCCAGCATTGTTTCACTGATGTAAAATTTTATATACAGTTTCTGTATATAGTTCTTATTGATATGATTGATTGCATGTGATTTCGAGGACGAAATCATATCTTAGGGGGGAGAAATGTAATGCCCGGAAATTTAATCCTAGTAATCTGTATTTATTGAATTATAATTTGATACGATTATGAAAGGATTAATCGAGACACTGATTTGAGATAACGTATAAAAAAATGTATGTGCGAGGATGAGCTCTCGCGCATATGCGCGACCAGACGGGCGCATATGCGCGAAATGTCCAGAGGACCTCACGCATATGCGCGACTTGAACTCGCGCATGTGCGCGAGGGTGGCAAAGAGTTGGGCAGAAATTTGAGTACCTCGTGCATATGCGCCGAATGAGGGCGCGCATATGCGCGAGGCACTGTGCACATCACGCGCCGAGACATATGGTCTCGCGCATATGCGCCGATAGATGTCGCGCATATGCGGGAGACGTGTTGCGTGAAGGGTGTGCCATTTGCCTTGCTGCATGTACGTGTATGTATATATATATATATATATATATATATATGTATATGTACATACGTTTAAAGCTTCAGAAAAACGAAAATCGAAGGGAAACTTTGGAGGAAATTGTCCTTAAATCTTAGAATCGCGATTGTGCAAAATCCGTCCGTCTGATTTTGAATCTGACTGCAGTACTGTGTTCATATCAACGCAGGCTACAACTGGACGTAAGTTTTAATACGTTTTGACATGCTTTGAAATTATGATGTTGTTGGAATTGAATACATGTCATATATGATGTTCATGGCATGTTAGACATCATAGAATCGAAGTCAGATTTAGAAACGGACTGATTATGGAATTGTTATGATTTTCTGAAGCTAATTGACTGAGATATGATATCAGATTGTATTGGTATCGATTATTAGTTGATGGAATTATTATCTGGTAATGTTGTATTGACCGGGATATCGGGACTATGCGGTTATACTGTTGATTTTGAATTATTGATCAGATTGGTATCAATTTGAACGGTATATTAATATGATATTATTGATATTGCCATTGAGAGATTGAAGGATTGACAGAGTTTGAATTCCAGACCGAAACTACGAACGAAAGGTATAAGTCAATGTGGTATTGGGAGATCGAATTAAGTCGGTTTAGACTTGAGTTTCCCTAAATCACATACTTTACTTTATTGCATTGATATTGAATTGATTTGATTAATATACTTGTTCTCTTGAATTATAGATAGCAGGTATTAGAAGAGTAATCTTATGACAGAAGTGTCTGATAGTGGTGGGATCGCCACGGGCACATGGCACGATGTCATAAGATAGTGTATTGGCGATGGTGCCAAAGTCTGTCACCGAATGATTGGCTATCGATGTGGATAGAATTGTAGCTTCTTCTATTACTGGTGATCGGTACTTGTATCGATGTGGATAGAATTATAATTTCGTCTATTACTGATGATCGATGTCATATCGATGTGGATAGAATCGGAGTTTCTTCTATTACTGGTGATCGATACTATACCGATGTGGATAGAATCAGAGCTTCTTCTATTACTGATGATCGATACAATATCGATGTGGAGAGAATTAGAATTTATTATATTACTGTTGATCGATATGGAAATGCCAACTTCTGGAAACCGGGATCCCTAGACTAGGATTGAGTCTAGTCTGAATTGTTAAGTTAAGAGTATTGTCGACAGTTTGATATTGATGATGTTTCAGATTTGATACATATTGCTGAGATTGTTACATGCTTTATATTTGTTTATATGATTGCATTTGTCGTTGATTTATACTGGGATTTATTCTCACCAGAGTTATCCGGCTGTTGTCTTGTCTGTATGTGTACATGACAACAGGTGGGACATGTTCAGGGTTGAGAAGATGAAGAGAGATCGTGATTAGAGTGGCGACTCCGGACTTGGATTAGAGATAGGGTTGGACACTTGATATTAGCTGTTAATCCTTAATTGAATAAATGTATGTGGTACAGGATTGGTACTTTTATATACTGAGATGTATATATGTTTTATGTCACTACGTTCCACAGTCTTTTAAAAAAAAAAATTAGACCCTGTTTTATAATTGATTAATTAGTCCCAATGATGATTAAGAACTTGATTAGCGTCCGGGTCCCCACAATAACAATTTTGATATATGAATTAAAAAATTTAATTATAGAAAAAAGAATAAAAACTCAAGTACGAATTCAACCCCAACTTTATTATTATATATAATTATTAAAATAGATCATGAAATCAAAATAATTACTTTAAATATCTCAAATTTAATAATATATTATAGATTACAAAAAATTCTGATAAAATCTCCACTGCCGAACATTTTTTGTGGACGGTCCCCTTGTCGGCTATTTTTATTTTCTAGTCCTCGAGTCATCAATTTATGTGTTTCAGCTCCATGATTTTTATTTTTCTAGTCCTCGAGAAAAGGTAGTTGACGGCTGTTAGTTTGGTGACTTCATTAATGAAAAATCTACTATTCGTTTTCTTAAAATGAGCTAATTTTTTTTTCACCTTACTAGGATCCGCCGAACACTTGCATAAAATATTAAAGTATTTTTTATGCTAATTTAAAATAACCAACCAATTGACATTTCAAAATCCAAAAGATAAAGTTTAAAGAATAAAATCGTCAAATGTTTTACCAACATAAAAACATTATTTGAAAAGTATAGCCCATACTATTACCTCTCAAAAACCACTCATAAACATAAACAACTAGTCGTAAAATCTTTAATTTAAATCATAAGTGCAGAAATAGAAGCGCTGGTCCTCGGGTTATATGCACCTCCAGTCCAGTCAAATCAGGCATCCAAGCCTCCCTCAACATTATTATCGTACTCACCTGCATCAACCACACCTAGTGAGTCTAAAGAATTAACACATCATACTCTTGATACCAATTAATACGTATAAAACGACAAGCAACAGTGAAAAATACTTATACATAAAATATCATTTTCTTGACATGCATAAACTTCAAACATAAACATTTTCATATCATCTTCAACATATTCATATACATACTATCATCAACATATAATATACGTATCGGCGGGGACACCAGCAACACTCTCACCAGCCAACTGGGCATGGGCCTTACGTATTAACATATCATCAAATACATATCTGTATCCAAGGAAACACGATCGTCGGGCTTCCACTGGGACCATAACCCTCACGATATTTCCAACATATCATCGTATTAGTCACAATTACTTCACTCCCTTCAATGTTTCATATTCTTATCACTTTATAAAAATTTAAAATATGTATATAACGTTTTTCTTTTAAACCAAGCATGCAATATGTCTTTTAAATGTCAATAATAAATCATAAAATTCATAAACATTTTAAAAATACCAATTTAACATATACATATCCATGAACATTAAAAATAATCATATTAACATATAAAACAACAATTAGAGCACTGCCATGACGTTTACCAATTTCAGGTGTAAAATAGCCGTTTTACCCTTATAAGTAAAATTATATGTTTTTGACTTTTTCTTAATTTCATCGACTCTAACATGTCCCAAATAATTATTTAAGCCTAAATTAAAATTCCATAATTTTGTTTAGCTTAAAAACTAGATTTTTTAATTAATTCGTAATTAGTCGTTTGGAAGGCATTTTAATCCCGAAAAATTCCAAAATTTATTATAAAATTCCTCAATTTAAAACTTAGACTTTTTATATTATTTTAGCCCTCGTGAACCATGACTCAATCCTCGTGAGCCGTGTTTCGATTGATGTGCTCATTAAAAACCCTAACTTGACCCATACTTGGAACCCACGAGTCAACTTTAATTTTTATCGATCCCGGCTAAAACCATCATGAGCCAAACCCGAGCCAACCATTTCTAGACCCTACTGGACCCTAATCACCCCTAGGAACCAACCCAAAGTTGAAAAGCGAAGCCCCCAACCCGTACACATACTGGCCGAGACTCCATGTTGCCAAGGACTCCTTGGCTCAAGCTTAGGACCTAGCCAACCAACCTAGCCCCTGAACCACCCTGTCCAGCACTCACCTAGGACCCCAATGAGTCACCCTAGCCCAGCCCAAATTCCCCATTCCGATCCCTCTTCCCTGCGCAAGCCCTGTACCCTGCGCGCAGATTCCTTGGCTCTCGGGGCTAGGACTCCTCCCATCCATCGCAACTCGGGTACTAGGATCCTACCCTTGACTCACCCACGACCCTGGCTAGCCTGCCCCAAGCCTAGACTCCATGACCAAAATCTAAACCTATGATCACCATGACAACAACACTCTTCCTGCTTGTTTCCTTTGTTCTATCAGTGTGTGTGGTGTGCGTCTAGGGTCTTATAACATGTGTAAAACCATGCTTAATCATAATCTAAATCATGGCAGCACTTAAACCATAATATAACATGATATTTGAAGGAAAATACAAGCCAAAAAGTTTGACATATGCCATAATCCGAAAATAATTCAAAGTGACACTTGTTTTCCATACTTTTCATGCATAAAAACATATTTTGGTGTGATGATGTTTTGAAGGAAAGAAATATGCGTGCCTTTGCGTATTTAACGCACGATTATTCGTTCAAGATTGCGGACGACAACCTTTGGCTTGATTCTTCCTTTAACTGTCGAAATTTCCTCCTAATTATGGTGTGTGTGTCGTGTAATTTGAAGGAAATTTTTGGAGAAAATTTGAAAGTTGGGCGTGAGTTAATGGGATGGGTTTGGGGTGATTTAACATAATATATACTAATTAATTCACTAATCAAAACTTAGGCCTATTAAGCATACCAATTAGACCCATTAGTCTTTAATTAAATAAAAAAAATTATTTTGTTTAACTAAGTTTGTGAATTTAATATCCGATTTGCCAAAACGTTCGCATTTTTGTTAAAAAATCAACACCAATAAAATTTACATCCTGGCGTATAAAATCACCTCAAAACCCCTTATTTTCAAAAATAAGAAAAATCATCACTCATATTTTAAATTATTAAAAACAATTATTTAATAAAAACATTTTACATTTTTCAGCCATCGGTCTCCGTTCCTTGATCGCAACTCGAATAATCCTTAAAATACTGTTTTATGAATAATGACAATAAAATTTTATTTAACATATACTCATGCATGTCATATAATCAATTAAGCATTTAAATCCAGTTAATTACACATTTTCATATTTCCTGGATTTGCATGCAGTTGCATTACGTCGTCTTAATTTTAGACCTTACAATTCCTCCCCCCCTAAATAAAATTTCGCCCTCGAAATTAGAACTTACCCAATAGCACTGGATAGCGACTCTTCAAGTCCCTCTCGGTTAAACCCAAGTAGCTTCCTCTTCCGAGTGATTCAGCCACTTGACCTTGACCATTGGAATGACTTTGTTTCGCAGTCTTCTTTCCTGCCTTCCCAAGATTTGGACAGGTCCTTTTTCATATGTCATATTTGGAGTCAATTGTAGAGGTTCATATTAGCACATGTAACGGATTCGACATGTACTTTCGCAGCATCGAAATATGGGACAGATTGTGAACTCCAGAATGCATTGGTGGCAATGCCACTCTATAAGCTAGTGTCCCAGTCTTCTCCAAAATATCAAACGGACCAATAAATCTTAGACTAAGCTTGCTTTTCTTGCCAAAACGCATAACACCTTTCATAGGTTTTATTTCACAAATACATGGTCTCCCATGGCAAATTCTAAGTCTCTTGTGAGCATAACTCTTTTTGTCGGCTTTGTGCAGTCTTCATTTTCTCATGAATTTTGACTACAAGCTTGGCAGACTCTTCAATCACATCCGGACCAATCTCTATTCTTTCACCAACCTCGTTCCAATGAATAGGAGATCTAAATTTCCTTCCATAAAGTGCTTCAAAAGGAGCCATCCCGATAGATAATTGGAAACTATTATTGTAGGTGAACTCCACAAGAGGTAATTTTGGTTCCCAACTGCCTTGGAAATCAATAACACATACTCGCAGTAGATCTTCCAAAATTTGAATAACTCTTTCTGTAATGCCCGAATTTTGAAAAAAAATTAAAATAAAATAAAATTGTGGCAGTAGTTGTGATGGTTTATGGCTTTACGTTATGGTATGAATGCTATAGAATGAAATAGATAATGGATGGGTAGAATCAAATGTTGAATTTGAGCTAAATATGTAATGGAAGTGTAGAAACGATATGAAAATTGTGACAGTAGTTGTGGTTTTTAGCATAATGTTTTGTATATTGATCCAATTGATGTGATGCCACTTTCATTAGAAATCTAAGACATAAGTCTATAACTTTCATGTTTTGAGTTTTGGTCAAATCTTTAGGGAAGACGAGACAAAAGTGGCCCGTAGTGTGTCCTGTGTATCGTCGTTCCTACACTGACACATGTTGGGAGATTGAGCATAACTCTTTACTCAGACCTCCAAATGACATGAGGCTAAATGGAGATGCAAGCCAAGACATAGAGCTACAACTTTCTTGTTGACCACTTTTGCAAATTCGGACGCTAAAAATGCGTTTTTGGCAGAATTCCGCGCGCCATCGCGCAGGATCCGGCATCCTAGCGCGCCCGGTGCTGAAACTTTTGGTGTTGGGCAGTATGGGGCGCACGGCTGCGCCAAAACACGCGCCATGGCGCCCATCACTTGTACAAAAAATGTGTTTTGAGGTTTGGATGGTATATATTAGATTGGGGAATAATTTTGTATCATTTCTTCTGATCCTCATTTATCTCCATCATTTCAGAGCTAGGGTTCCTCATTTCTCCTTCAATCCAATTTCTTCCAAGACATTAATCTTTGATTGAAGCCTTAATCTTTTCTTGGAGATTAGAAGTTCTTCTCCTCAAGAGTTTATAAACAAGGTAAGAAAACTTATTTCCTTGGTTTAGTGATTGAAGGGAAAACAATGGGTTGTTTGGTTTGAGTGTTGAGGTAAAGTTGTTAATATAATGATTGATGGAATTATTATTGTTATTGTGTTGTAGGATTATTTTCAAGGTGTTAAGATTATCAAATCTTCAAGTAGTTGTAAGTAGATTCTTCCATTGAATGCATCTCATGAGATATGCATATGATAAATGAAGATTCAATTGATTTTAGCTCCTTTAAATCATTGATTATGTATATTGTATGTATTGATATTTTGAAAAGAAATAGAATTGAAACTAAGGGCAAAGTAAAGGAGCTAACCCTTTAGCACACATGCGACGAGTTTGATAAAACGATTCAATGAATGTTTTTATGGCATATTACGGCTAAGAAATGATACGGATTCCTTCTTTACAAAAATTGTTGGGATTTGAGTTTTCTTGAATATCCAATTTGCGGATCTTGATTCGAAGCAGTATTGAATTAATTATGAATTTTGAACAAAAACTACTCTGTTTTGATAGATGTTCAAAGTTCTTGAGTTATAGTAGAATTCAGAGGTTCAAGACTTCTCACATACACATTTCGATCTTCTTTTGGTAATATTTGAAAGGAATGTTACGGTCGGTAACATACGAGGTAAAATTATCATTTTTATTTTAAATTGAAAATTTGATGGCTTGATGAAATACTTGTGATTTTTGATGATTGATCTTTTGAGATGAGCTTATTATGATATTGACTTGATGAGATTGAAATGCATCATTGCATATTGAGCCACTTTTCGATTCAGATTTGATATGGAGGAGGTCGCCTTGATTTATTGATTTGTTGGACGTATGGGGCTATAGTTGAGTTGGCATAGTGTATGCGGAGGTCGCTGCTATGGCCTGAACACTCTCTATAGGCGCACCATAGTCCTGGGATCGTAGAACACAGCACCCCACCTCGAGCGGATGAGTCGGTGGATGTTTTTGGGAGATTCTCTTTCCTTGGGTACCCTATGACTAGATGATTCACTTGATCTTGAGATTTATTGATAGCCCACAGCTTCTGATCATGCATTGCATTATATTGCATCTTTATGGATTTATATTAACTATTTTGAACATTAAATTCTCATATGTTATTGATTGTATCATACTGAGTTTATACTCACCGGCACGTCGGCTACCTCTTGTTTTCATGTGCTTGACGGTAGGTGAGGCAAGGCTTGGGATGCTAGAGTCCAGTTCCAGGCGAGGAGATACGAGTTAGAGTGGGATTCTCGGGTCTTAGGAGCTACTTTATGATGTTTGGATTACTTTGGATCACTACTTTATTTTGGCATGTTAAAATTTATATTTCAAACATTTGCGGCCTTTAAATTATTTTGACGATATTTATGTGGATTTGTTAACCACAAATTATGTATTTTACTCATTCTTTTGGTTTGTTACAATTATAATTATTAATATTAGATGTCAGACCCGGGGCCCCACATTAGGTGGAATCAGAGCGTAAGATATTTGGGAACAAGGTAGATCGAGTCAGTTCGAATCGCTTGATCATGTAATATATTTGCTAGTATTCTCATTGTGCCATAATGTGAAATACATGATTACAATTGAGATTTTATACTGTTGTGCTTTATTCGATATTTTTGAGATTTATTGAGTCTCGAGAACCAGAGATGATTGATACAAGATTGAAATGATTGTGATACTATGATTTTATCTGTGTTTGATCTATTTTGTATCAGACATGGCTACTCGATGTAGAGGTCGTGGTAGACCTAGACAGAAATACCAGTGGCACAAGATCAGGGTAGTGCTACTCATACTCAGATGGATATAAGTCCGACTCAGATGGAGATAGTGTTAGCCAAATTTCAATCTTGGCACCCACCGATGTTGAAGGGTACAGAGAATGCATTAAAGTGTGAGAAATGGTTGGAAAATATGGATATTTATTTGAATCTCTTGAGTATCCAGATGATCGTAGAATCAAATTAGTTGTTCATCAGTTATTAGATGTTGTTAAGAGTTGGTGGATCATGACAAAAAAAGCTTTAGAGGGTCGAGGTACGATTGTTACCTGGGATATTTTTAAATTTGAATTTTATCAGAGTTTCTTTCCTACCTCTAACAAGAAAGATAGGGGAGCCGAGTTTGCAAATTTAAAGCAGGGAAATCTGAATATTGATGAATATATTGCTAAGTTCTCGAATTTACTGAGATTTGCTCCTCATGTAGCATCCGATGAAGAAGCTAAGGCGGATCATTTCACCTTGGGGTACTCCGGTTTTATTCGTGAAAAAGAAAGACAGGTCTATGTGGCTATGTGTCGATTATAGACAGTTGAATAAAACCACTGTAAAGAATAAGTATCCTTTGCCAAGGATTGATGATCTCTTTGACCAGTTGCAGGGTTATTCGGTATATTCTAAAATTGATTTAAGATCCGGATATCATCAGTTAAGAGTTAGAGAGGCAGATGTGCCTAAGACTGCTTTTCGTACCAGGTATGGACATTTTGAATTTTTGGTTATGCCTTTGGGGTTGACCTATGCACCTGCGATATTTATGGATTTGATGAACGTGTGTTTAAAAGGTATATATAGATCAATTAGTTGTGATCTTCATTGATGATATTCTTATTTATTCAAAATCTGAAATTGATCATGCCGAGCACTTGAGAGCTGTTTTGCAGATTTTGAGAACTGAAAAATTGTATGCTTAATTATCCAAATGCGAGTTTTGGCTGGATAGAGTGGTTTTCCTTGTACATGCGATTTTGAGTGCTGGTATATCAGTTGATCCGAGCAAAGTTGAGGCAGACATCAATTGGTCTAGACCGACATCAATTCCTGAGATACGTAGTTTTATGGGTTTGGCGGACTATTATCACAGATTTATTGAAGGATTCTCACAGATTGCGAGGCCAATTACCCAGATGACACAAAAGAATGCACTAGTTATTTTGTCACCGGCATGTGAGGCTAGTTTTGTTGAACTTAAGCAGAGATTACTAGTGCTCCAGTTCTGACAATTCCATCAGGTGTAGGAGGATTTATAGTGCACACTGATGCTTCGATCAAGGACTGGGTTGTGTATTAATGCAGCATGGCCGTGTTGTTGCCTATGCTTCACGACAGTTGAAGCCACATGATTATAAATACCCAGCGCATGACTTGGAACTAGCAGCAGTGGTTTTTGCCCTAAAGATTTGGCGTCACTACTTGTATGGGGAGACATTGAGATATTCACATGATCATAAGAGTTTGAAATACCTCTTTTCACAAGCGCAGTTGAACATGAGATAGAGGCGTTGGTTAGACTTGTTGAAAGACTATGATTGCGAGATAAAATATTATCCAGGCAAGTTGAATGCAGCAGCCGATGCTTTGAGCAGAAATGTATGCAATAGGTCCTTGATCACTAGCAGTTTATCTGATCTAGTAGAAGACTGTTGTATTTCTGGTTTGGATTTTGTGGTAGATACTCAACCTGTAAGAGTATTTATGATTCAGGCAGAGCCAGAGTTGTTTGTAAGAATTAGAGAGGCCCAAAAGTTAGATCAAAGCATTAAGAAATCAGTTGAACTCGTCAAATCAGGACATCGATCAGAATTTCAGGTCATAATGAGGGTATTTTGTTTGTGAATGATCGTATCGTAGTTCCTAATATTTCAGATTTGAGTATACAGATTTTGCGTGATGCTCATTGCAGTAAATTTAGTGTACACCCTGGAAGTAAAAAGATGTACCATGATTTGAAGAAACAATTTTGGTGGAAAAGATCTGACATAGCAGAATTTGTATCTTGTTGTTTGAATTGTCAACAAGTGAAAGTAGAAAGAAAGCGATCAGGAGGTCTTTTGCATAGCCTTAATGTTCCAGAATGGAAGTAGGACCATATCACCATGGACTTTGTCACGAAATGGCCGAGGTCGTCGAGGGGTTGCGATTCAATTTGGGTTATCGTTGACAGATTAACCAAGTCTTCGTGTTTCATTCCTTATCAGATGACATATAGGCATGATCAGATGGCCAGATTGTACATCAGAGAAGTTTTGAGATTGCATGGTGTGCCTAAGTCCATTGTATCTGATCGTGATCCCAGATTTTCTTCTCATTTTTGGCAGAGTTTACAAGAGGCCCTTGGTACTCGTTTGCATTTGAGTACAACATATCATCCTCAGACAGACGGACAATCAGAACGTACTATTCAGACATTAGAGGATATGCTAAGAGTTGTAGTGATGGATTTTGGTATTGGTTGGCAGGATTCGTTACCACTTGTCGAGTTTTCTTACAACAACAGTTATCAAGTGAGCATTGGAATGTCACCATTTGAAGCACTATATGGCAGGAAGTGTCGATCTCCTTTATATTGGGACGATATATCTGAAGCACCAATTGTAGTACCTGATATGATAAGAGATATGACAGAGAAGGTGAAATTGATTCAGAGTCGTATGCGAACTGCTCAAGATAGGCAAGCTAAGTATGCCAACATCAGGAGACGACCATTGATTTTTGAGAAAGGTGACAGAGTTTTTCTGAAAATATCTCATTTCCGTGGCACAGTAAGATTTGGAAAGAAGGGTAAATTATCACCGAGATTCATAGGTCCGTATGAGATTTTGGAATGTGTTGGTGATTTGGCTTATAGATTAGCTCTTCCTCCTGCGTTATCAGGTGTTCATGATGTTTTTCTTGTGGTCATGTTGAGGAAATATCATCCATATCCTTCTCATGTACTTCCACCCGATGAAGTTGAGTTAGATCAGAATTTGAGCTACATTGAGAGACCGATTCAAATTCTAGATAGAAAAGATAAGCAACTCAGAAATAAATTTATACCGTTGATTAAAGTACAGTGGAACAGACATGGTGTCGAAGAGGCAACTTGGGAATTAGAAGATAAAATGAGACATAAATATCCAGAGTTATTCAAATGAAGTACGCTTCTGTTCTCGGTTTTATTTTCAGTATTGATCATTACATGTTAAACTTGAAAGAGATGATTGATTTCGAGGATGAAATCTATTTTTAGAGGGGAGGAATTGTAATGCCCGAATTTTGAAAAAAAATAAAATAAAATAAAATTGTGGCAGTAGTTGTGATGGTTTATGGCTTTACATTATGGTATGAATGGTAATGTATGCTATAGAATGAAATAGATAATGGATGGGTAGAATCAAAGGTTGAATTTGAGCTAAATAGGTAATGGAAGTGCAGAAACGGTATGAAAAATGTGGCGGTAGTTAGTGCTTTTAGCATAATTTTTGGTATATTGACCCAATTGATGTGAGACCACTTTCATTAGAAAGAAAAGACATAAGGCTATAATTTTCATGTTTTGCGTTTTGGTCAAATCACTAGGGAAGACGAGACAAAAGTGGCCCGAAGTGTGTCGTGTGTATCGTTGTTCCTACACTGACACATGTTGAGAGATTGAGCATAACTCTTTACTCAGACCTCCAAATGACATGAGGCCAATTGGAGATTCAAGCCAAGACATAGGGCTACACTTTCTTGTGTACCACTTTTGCAAATTCGGATGCTAAAAATGCGTTTTTGGCAGAATTCCGCGGGCCATCGCGCAGGATCCGGCGCCCTAGCGCGCCCGATGATGAAACTTTTGGTGTTGGGCAGTATGGGCCGCGCGGCTGCGCCAAAACACGCGCCATGGCGCCCATCACTTGTACAAAAAATGTGTTTTGAGGTTTGGATGGTATATATTAGATTGGGGAATAATTTTGTATCATTTCTTCTCATCCTCATTTATCTCCATCGTTTTAGAGCTAGGGTTCCTCATTTCTCCTTCAATCCAATTTCTTCCAAGACATTAATCTTTGATTGAAGCCTTAATCTTTTCTTGGAGATTAGAAGTTCTTCTCCTCAAGAGTTTATAAGCAAGGTAAGAAAACTTATTTCCTTGGTTTAGTTATTGAAGGGAAAACAATGGGTTGTTTGGTTTGAGTGTTGAGGTAAAGTTGTTAATATAATGATTGATGGAATTATTATTTTTATTGTGTTGTAGGATTATTTTCAAGGTGTTAAGATTATCAAATATTCAAGTAGTTGTAATTAGATTATTCCTTTGAATGCATCTCATGAGATATGCATATGATAAATGAAGATTCAATTGATTTTAGCTCCTTTAAATCATTGATTATGTATATTGTATGTATTAATATTTTGAAAAGAAATAGAATTGAAACTAAGGGCAAAGTAAAGGAGCTAATTCTTTAGCACGCATGCCACGTGTTTGATAAAATGATTCAATGAATGTTTTTATGGCATATTACGGCAAAGAAATGATACGGATTCCTTCTTTAAAAAAATTGTTGGGATTTGAGTTTTTTTGAACATCCAATTTGAAGATCTTGATTTGGAAGAAATATTGAATTAATTATGAATTTTGAACAGAAACTACTATGTTTTGATAGATTATCAAAGTTCTTGAGTTATAGTAGAATTCAGAGGTTCAAGACTTCTCACCTACACATTTCGATCTTCTTTTGGTAATACTTGAAAGGTATGTTACGGTCGGTAACATACGAGGTAAAAGTATCATTTTTATTTTAAATTGAAAATTTGATGGCTTGATGAAATACTTGTGATTTTTGATTATTGATCTTTTGAGATGAGCTTATTATGATATTGACTTGATGAGATTGAAATGCATCATTGCATTGCATATTGAGCCACTTTTCGATTCAGATTTGATATGGCGGAGGTCGCCTTGATTTATTGATTTGTTGGACGTATGTGGCTGTAGATGAGTTGGCATAGTATATGCGGAGGTTGCTGCTATGGCCTGAACACTCTCTATAGGCGCACCATAGTCCTGGGATTGTAGAACACAGCACCCCACCTCGAGTGGATGAGTCGGTGGATGTTGCTGGGGGATTCTATTTCCTTGGGTACCCTATGACCAGATGATTCACTTGACCTTGAGATTTATTGATAGCCAACAGCTTCTGATCATGCATTGCATTATATTGCATCTTTATTGATTTATATTAACTATTTTGAACATTAAATTCTCATATATTATTGATTGTATCATACTGAGTTTATACTCACCAGCACGTCGGCTACCTCTTGTTTTCATGTGCTTGACGGTAGGTGAGGCGAGGCGAGGCTTGGGATGCCAGAGCCCAGTTCCAGGCGAGGAGATACTAGTTAGAGTGGGATTCTCGTGTCTTAGGAGCTACTTTATGATATTTGGATTACTTTGGTTCACTACTTTATTTTGGCATGTTAAAATTTATATTTCAAACATTTGTGACCTATAATTATTTTGACGATGTTTATGTGGATTTGTGAACCACAAATTATGTATTTTTACTCAATCATTTGGTTTGTTACAATTATAATTATTAATATTAGATGTCGGACCCAGGGCCCCACACTTTCAGACTGACCATCGGTTTGAGGATGAAATGTTGTACTGAATAATAACTTGGTCCCAATCACTGCATGCAGACTTTTCTAAAAACATGACGTAAATCTCGGATCTCTGTCAGAAACAATAGATACAGGAATCTCATGCAGACGAACTATCTCTCGAATATATAACTCGACATACTGAATCATGGTGAAGGTCACCTTAATAGGTAGAAAATACGCTGATTTCGTAAGACGATCCACTATCACCCATATGCCATTGAATCCCTTAATAGTTTTCGACAATCCCACAACGAAGTCCATAGTAATATTTTCCCATTTCCACTCGGGAATATGAAGTGGCTTAAGTTTCCCCGCTGGTCTTTGATGCTCTGCTTTAACTTGCTGAAAATTCAAACACTCGGATACAAATCTCAATGTCTCTCTTCATGCCTGGCCACCAATATAACAAATGCAAATATTTATACATCTTCGTGCTTCCCAGATGAATGGAATAAAGTGTGTCATGAGCTTCCTTCATAATAAGATCTCTTAAGAAATCGTCACTAGGAACCCATAAACAATCTCGATAAAGAACTATACCATTCATCTCAGAATATAACTTCCGGCCCTTGGCTTCATCTCTAGATCTCCACTTTTGCAATTGCTCATCGGTAGACTGTCCATCACGAATTCTATCTATCACGGTCGACTATACTGATAATGTGGCAAGATTAAGGGCCTCGCCCCTAGCATACACTGTAAGTTCAAACCGCATATCTCGGAGTGCAACGGTCCCTGGAGTGATAACTACTACTTTTTTTACTCAATGCGTCCACCACCACATTAGCTTTTCCTGGATGATAGCTAATCTCACCGTCGTAATCCTTTACTATTCAAGTCATCTTCGCTGTCTCACATTCAATTCTTTTTGGGTGAAGAAGTATTTCGAACTTTTATGATCGACCAAACTCGTTCCGTTCAAGAATTAAACAAGGTTTTGTACCGATCCGATAGGAATGAAATATCCTCAGAACTCTCCATTGATACGACATGCTTTTTTTTCCATTCATTCCCTTTCAGGATCAGTCGGGGTCTTCCAAACTTTACCAATGGTATGGACGAATTCTTCACTTCATCCAAATGTGTAAAAGATTCTAGCCGCACTTAAAAGCCGAGTACTCTACCGTTGAGTTAGCAACCCGAAGAAAATATAGATTAAACATAATCTCAACAAAGGGTATATAGATACAATCAAAATCAATGAAATTTCAATAAAAAGAAAAGAGATTATACGGGCTAATCACAAATCATTGAGCTAACAAAACAGATTTTCTAATGGATTCGAAACATAAAAATGAATTGATTAGATCAACATACAAGAAATTCTCAGATAAAATAAAAACAAAATTATCAAATGAGTTTAAAGCAAAAAAACCTATGGACAGAAACAAATAGACCCACTTCACTTATCACGATGAATTATATTTGTTCGATACACTGTTGTCAATATTCTAAATTTTGAGAAAAGAATATAGTGGAAAAAAACAAATAGATTGCTATTAAAATTTTTTTTGAAATTCAAATAACTTAAATGCAATAATATTCAAAATTGTCTTGGATTGACACTACATACCTAATCCACAGAGATACAAAAAGTAGAAA